>NC_050184.1:25370342-25670342 GCF_008315115.2 Sander lucioperca | reverse complement strand
ACATGGTGATGCAAAACAGGTATGTTTGCCATGTCCACCAACTTAGCGTGTTAGCATGCTTACACATGCAAATTATCACTAAACACAAAGTATAACTGATAGAAAAACACAACATTTTTCTGCATAAGGGACTGTTCGTTATTTAATTAAGGGGCCACCGGAGGAGTTTTGTGGCCTCTAATCTAAAAAGACTTGACCCTCAGACTTTCAGTAGATTTACTCACTAACGTTGTGGAAACACAATAAGCATGGAAACTAAATGCACACTTCATGCATTACTGCATTACTTCAAATACTAAGTTACTCCTCTAGTAAACTAGTATTCATATGAAATAAAACAATAAAACATTGAGACCATTCAGCAAAGGACGCTGGGATATAACCAATTCAACACTTGTTGCTATGGACTTGTCACTAGGTCAGTCATTGTATATTTTAGTACATAGGTAAAGCTGCTGAAGCTGAACATTATATTCCAAAACACATATGTTTATTTTTAAAGCAGATTTTAAGTTACATTGTAACAATTTAACAATTCGCCCTTATGAAATCCAATCGCAGCACGTCTGTTTTGGAACACAATAGACAGACGCTTAAATTCAACTAAAATGTAACGGTGAACAATCAGTGTTGGACCTACAGTCTGTTGAGATGCCTCTCCAAACTCACCATAAAACGTTAAGACACGTTGAGAAAAAAAGATCCCTATTTTGCCGTAATCCAATGACACGAAAAAAAAAGTAATCCACAGCGATCAGTAGATCCACAAACAGAGTCACGGTGTATCCAGTAAGGTCTATACGAGCGTCACATTCACCAGCCAGCTCCAAACAGGTGAACGAGGCCTCTCCACTTCGCCGTTTAAACAAAGGGGGATAAACGTATAAAAGTCCAAATCTACACAAAACCCGCAATCAATTAGTAAGCTGACATCACATTTATATACATGGCATTTAGGAAACCTTTATTGCAAGGTTGGCACGGCAAGATGTCCAGACTAGTGCAACAGTAACTTTCGTTTTTTTGCATCCTGCTGCTCCCATCGTCAGCCAGGTAATATTTTTTTTGCTAAAGCAGTATATGAAATCAGATGCATTACCTATCACCATTTAGTTGTTTTGTGTTATTTAAGATATTTATTAAATATCTGGTCATGCCAGATGTAATTATTCCACTAATTTTTGAAACAATGCAATTACCCGTTTCAGCCACCAGGGGAGCAGTGCTCCTCCTGCCCCCCCAGCAAACTCCGCGTATGCGGTCAGACCCATCTGCTAGGGGGCCGAGACTGAGAGCTACATGGATAAATATGCACCAAACAAGCCACTTTGAAATTTTGCTCTTTTCATGAATAAAAAAGTTGGGTGACCCCCCCCCCGCCCAGACTAAAACATGTTGGATGACCCTCCCCTCAGCAAAAAATAAAAAGACATGACCCTCCCCTATTTTCCTCCGGTGGTCCATTCCATAAATACCAAACGGTCCCTAATGAGTACTTTTACTTTTTAATACTTTAGTTTAAGTACATTTTCTACCTAACGACCTACCTAACATTTTTAATGCAGGACTTCTACTTGCAACAGAGTATTTTTACAGTGTGGTATTAGTACTTTTTCTTAAGTAAAGGATCTGAATACTTCTTCCACTACTGGTCATATGTTTGTTAAAATAACAACGCACAAAGGGAAAATATAATGTAGAAAAGTAGACACATTTAGTGGTAGACATCTCAAGTCTACCGCACTGCTAGCTAGCCATGTGCCAGCCTAGTGTGTCACTATTGACAGACTATATACTGTAGCATTTTTATAATCAGTCTTATACTATGTACATATGATGAAAGGACATTATTTTGGCAGTAAAAATTTACAGGAAATTATAAAGCAAAACATTTACTATTTTTAAGAATGTTTGTTAGTGATTGCACTACATCACAACATGGTAAAAGTAGTGCACCACTGAAATACTTATTACAATTATCATGACCCTAACAAATACAGTCCACCTCCATTAGTTCCTGACCCTTAAATTGAGAAACTCTGGCTTGCAGTCTGCTAATTGTGATGCATGAAAATAAAAACATAGCGTGAAATGTGTGGCTTCCAGTGTTCCGGGTCTGTTTTGAACAGACTTTACTAGCCTTGTCAACCAGAACATGTATATTAAACCATGACGGGCTCATCAACATTTTGTAATCAGAGAGTAGGGAGTGCATCTTCGTCCACAGTAAATGTCTTAATGAATATGTTAACCATGAAATATAACTGATAAAAACCTTTCTTGTCAGCAGTAAGAGGTAAACTCAGATATCAATAATATGGGCAGACAGAAAACATTTATCAGTTTTCTATTTTGAAATCCAGCTACCAGCTAATCTCCAGCCTACAGTGATAAATCCATATTGTCTCCATCTGTAAGCATAGAGCACAACATGTATCCTAACAGATTGATTGGGCAGCAATTTTATCCATGGTTGTCATGCACACTGTAGTCGTTTCTAAGGTCGTTTGCTATAAGCTGCAAAGCCAACATGGTGGCACATGAATAAAGCAGCACAATTTGAGCAACTAACTGTGTGCGGTTAAGCACAGACTTGTAATCATGCATACAAACACATTTAGAAAACATGTTAAGCTTTCATTACCCCTGACACCACAATGCTGGGGGTTGCATGTTGACCTTCACGTTCAGAGCATGCAAGCAGGATGTGTGTGTAAATAGGTACCATTACTGGAATGTAAATAAATTAGGAGAGATGTGTGTCCCTGGCTTTTTCCCAAAACACTGTCTCAGCTAAATATTTAAAATATTCTCGGAAATTGCGTCATCAACAAATTCCCCTTACCTTACACGATGACAGAGTGCTATGGTGTGCATCACAGCAGAGCTATTTGAGTCAGTAGGATGCAGAGGTGGTGAAGAGAGGAATATGTAGAGTGACAGAATGAAGAATAAAGAAAAACAAAATTAGACTGATAGTGAGGAACAGAGTGTGACACAGATTTGTTCTGCCTCTGAAGGCCACAGTGTCACATGACCTTGTGATCATATTCACAACTGATATTATTGAGATCAAGCTGTTATTTTTCAAAACAATAAATCCACCTATGCAGCTACTGTATTCTTTTATAAGTAAATAATTCACTTAGGAGTTACAGGCTGTATGTTGTTTAAGTTCAAACAATGCATTGTATTTTAAAATTTCACCACATTTTTTAATGTAAAATCGTAAATAGTAACCTAACTACAGCTGTCAAAAATAGCCTATAGTGGAGTAAAAAGTACAATATTTATTTCTGAAATGTAGTGGAGTAGAAGTCAAAACTAGGCTACATCATTACAGAGTATGGTTATGGTAAGCATTATTGTACCTTGGCATAGTTAGGTTGCATCTACCTTTATTGATTTAATGAATAAATATGCAGAATGAATGAGGTGTTCTTCGCCAGGAAGTACTGAGACATTTTAATTCAATCTTATTGAAATTACTAAATATCTGTACATGTGGGAAGTCATATTTAACCACTGTTCTTCAGGCGCAAGGCAGTGGGTCAGTTAGGACAGATCGACAGATTTTAGCTGGCCATTAAAAGCTGAAATTGAACAATGTAAAATGATTGCAAGCCAAGTTCATTTTGTCTGGACGAACAGTGGATTGATTCTATCAAAGCTAATTAATGCTCATTGAAACTTGCCCAGTCTTTTCTGGACAGTTAGCTTATATGTATCTGCATCATATTTGTCACTTTTATGAGCAGGTAACTGAATATAAAATTGTAATGCCGAGGACACTTACCCATTTTAATAAATTAAACTGAGAATGTACTGCAAACAGCATGGTTATTATTACTACTCCAATAGTCACACTTCTCACTCATTCTCCAGTTCTCAGATTGCTTTTCTTTATCTGCACTCCAAAAAGGTCTCAGGACTAAATATATATTCTGTCTAACTTTCTGCTCAAGGTCATCTCAATTTCTATGATATGCATAACGGTATTTGAAGTGTTATGATCTTCCTTTAAGGCAAGAATTATGAGAAAGCAGTAAGACTTTTGTTGAAACAAAGCTTGAATTGTAGTTATCATTGCAGCACAACAGCTTTTCTTGGAGACCACACTGCATGCTTTCTTGCATATCAAACAGTGCCGTAAATCACTAGCAGATTTGTTTGTATTGTGACGGATTTGTGAGCGTACCAACCATTTATTACAGCGCTTGTGAAGTGCCTTAGGCTTTTGTCCTCCCTTTTCTAACAATAACGTGTCGGTCAGGCTCTCTCCATTTTGAAAATTTCTTGTTAACAGACGCGGTGTTCAAACTGTTTAATACAAAAGTGTACGATAGCCAACCACAACTTTTACTGGGGGATAAAATGTTTTCCATTACAATGCCTCTTTGAATGAAATGAAAAGGATCATCTTTAAAGACTGCTATAGCTTTAGGCCCATGTGCATTGAAGTGAGATTATCCTCCACAGGATTTATTATTATATAATGTCACTCTGCACAGAAAAATCTGTACGTCTGTTTACTGCCTCCACTCTGGATCAATGAAGAGAGTGACATTAGCTCTACAGGGACTCGCCCTTGAACATAAACACTGCTTGGATGCCTACCAAACAGCACCCTATAAAGCAGCAGTGAAATCATAATTGACCATGAGTCCAGGGTGCTGGCTGGCTTAAGTACCATGAGGCATGACATGACTTACAAGTCAGGTGCACAAAAAAGTTGGGTGGTCATAATAATAAGAGGCAAAACTCACATTCTTTTTGCACAGCAGCCACTTACAGTGCAGCTGGACTGAATGCTGCCCTGATTAATACCAAGGTGCTGTTAAAAGCATAAAGCATCAGTTACCTGTATGTCAGTATCACAGGGGTGGCTGTGGCTCAAAGGTCCTCAACCACAAGATTGGAGTTTGATCCCAGGCTCCTCCAGTCACATGTCAAAGTTTCTCTGAGCAAGACACTGAACCCCAAGTTGCTTCCCAGATGCTCTAGGTATAGCTGTCCACTGCTCCTAATACTTAGGATGGGTTAAATGCAGTAATTGAATTTCACTACATTGTACTGTCAATTGTATGTGACGAATAAGAATAACATTTCATTTTTATGAAGAACCCCAAGTAGGGTTTTTCTGCTCAAAATATTCAAGTAAGAATCCAGAGCTAGCTTTTAGGTTTCCCAGCAATCCGACAGGCAATTATTAACAAAAATTTGAATTTGAAGACAGACTGAACTTGTCAAACTGGCTTGGCAAAAATGCTAACATTCTAGCGAATGCTACACAAGTTTTCTTAATATAACCTATGTCCTTTACAAACTATAGGCTTTAACGTAGACCTCTATTACACTAAGACTAAGACTGTCTGATTGCCTAGAAGACACACTTCCCATGTCAAATTATTATTCAGTTCAAAATACACCTGTCAAATCAAGACTCAAGGTTAAAGGACAATTCCGGCGCAAAACAAACCTAGGGGTTATTAACAGATGTGTACCCATTCTGTCGCTCTCTGGGACATGTTTTCATGCTAATCGAATGATTAGCTTACAATGCTAGTATTCGAGGCACAGGGAACGTAAAAACAAATCGCTATTTATACCACTAAAAAGGCTCAAAATATCACCAACCTTCAACGGTAACATAATGAGGGTCCCAACATGTTAACCGAACACCCGTCCTACGCCTGTTTTAGGTCGTACGCACGTTTCATAAATGAGGGCCAATGTCACTAGTATGTGAGAAACAGGTAAAGAAAGGGAAAACGTTAGATTAAATGACTGCTATGTATGGCTGTTGTTCACTAGTGGTTTTAAACAGATGAATCCCCTCTCATGAGTAGAAATTGCATATTTTACGTATCTCTGATATTGATGTGAGCGGCTGCGTTCAGAAGTTGTATTTATAACACAATAGAGAGTCGCCTCTTATGATTATAACCTCTCTGACTATACTGTGAGAGCTCACGTTAAGCAAAGACATTTGTGAATGGGACCAATTGAAATACACCGCTCTGGGAAAATTGGTGTTAAATAAGCCGTTGCTGCAACAGCCCAGACTCAGTAAAAGAGACCATATAGAATTTAAAGTAATTAAAACAATATTTTATCTGAAACTAAGATGAAAGCAATGGAATATGAATCTGTAGTCTGTATTGTGTTGTAAATACAACATCTGCACGCAGCCGCTTGCATCAATATCAGAGATACGTAAAATATGCAATTTCTACTTATGAGAGTAGTAAAAAAAAATGTATGGGGCAGGCATTGTGTGCATCAACGCTTATTTGAACCAGCTGCAACATGTTTTGACTTACTAATCGTTTTAATAAGTCAGCTTAAGAAGGTTTGAGCTGTACCTGATGGATTTCAGGAGATTATATTTATTTTCTGAGTGTGTGATGTGTTAGACAAATGGTGCTGGGTCTGGATGGTTGCCTTGGTGATGGTTGAATATTTCTGTGGCCAGCACCCAACCTGTCTGTGTTAGCACTGGGACAGGGCGAGATGGTGCGTGGCCTTGTCCTACCCCTGGGGCACTATGTAACATCTGCTCCCTCCAGCTGTTGTACCCGCACTCACAAACATTCAGTAGAAAATCTTACAGTGTTGGATTTGAGTCCCATTTAGTGGTAAATAGCACATTTACTCAAATACTACTTGCTCAAATACTACTTGAGGTAGTAGTATTTTCACATTTATATTTATACTACAATTAGCTCCGCTCATGCTATTTATAGTCTCCCTCACCACCTACCACAATAAACACCCAGCCTCTTTTACTTGTCATCTTGTCATCAGTTTTTACATATCCACATGGCAGGCTGCCTAAAACTGTGCTGACGCTTAACTGTGCTTTAGCCATTTATAGTTCCAATAGTGCCATGTACTGCAAGTGTCATGTACAGAGCACATGATGGTCACGTGTGACGACTGTCCCCTTATATATATACATTAATGAAGCGCTTTGCCCATCATGTGCAGGACAGAAATAGTCCCTCTTTAACAGTGCCTGGCTTACTAAAGGTCTGAAGATAGAGAGGCCTCGTAATGATGCAGTGCACATATGCATGTCTGCCCGTATCGTAACGGGCTCACATCTAAGTCATTATCTTTTTTACTTAATTGTCTTTTGAAATTGAAAAGGGACCATGACAGTAATGGATCAGTACTGAAAGGGTACGACATCAAATAAATCACCCAGAACAGTTTTGTCAGTGCACACTCTCCTCTAGCTGGGACCGGGTGGGAATCATGTGTGTGTGTGTGTGTGTGTGTGTGTGTGTGTGTGTGTGTGTGTGTGTGTGTGTGTGTGTGTGTGTGTGTGTGTGTGTGTGTTGCTGATAAGAGTTGCTTGGATGTGTCCTCTGGATGTCCCATTACCCTGAGGGAGAAGATGTCACATAGGAGAATATCAGGGAGAACAAGAACTGCTGTGCTCTGTGATTATTCTTTCCTCTTTGTGGCTTTACCTCCCCGCCCCTCTGTTTTATTGCTGTACCCCATGTGCTGGCATTATTACTTCCATTGACTTCCATTGTTTTTCATCCCATTCATATTTAAGGCTGAGTAATGTTTGAATTTCTTGAATACCAGGGCTGATACAATACCTTGAGTTAAGGGGACCGATACCATAATGCTACTTATTTTGAGAAAAATCAACATGCTAGAGGTTGATCTACCACTTTGGTCTCTAAATTGCCCCTAGGTGGGAATGTGAGTGTGAATGGCTGTCTTTTCAGCCCTGTGACAGTGATTGACTTTTTGACAGTGATTGAAAGTGTATGCTGTGCTATGCTACGCTCTTGATAGCTGTGATTAGCTCCAGCCTTCCCATGATATTGAAACATAAGTGGTTATAGATAATGGATGAATTAATGGATGAATGGATGGATGAAATATCTCAACAACTTTTGGATGGATTGTCATGAAATGTTGTACAGTCTTTCATGGCTCATAGGAGGATGAATCCTATTAAGCTAGGTGTTCCCCTGATTTCCTCTAGTGCCACCATGAAGTTGACATTCATGGTTTTAAGTACAATGTCTTAAACAACTACTGGATGGCTTGCCATATGATTTGGTATATACATTTATGTCCCCCTTAGGGTGAATGGTAATAACTTTGGTTATCGCTTCACTTTTCATCTAGTGCCATCATTTGGTCAAATATTTAAATTTGTCCATTTGCATTGTTATTGTCATATTACCAAACACTTGCAAAACTGATGGCATTCCCATAAGCCTGTACTTTATGTGTTGTGCTTAATGCGCAATTAGAAAGACTTCTCGCTGAAGCTATAATGCCTGTGTGTTTTGTAGTGGGATGTATCGTTAATCACATGAGAAACCGGTCTTGCTTGTTCTTTTGCTTTCCTGCCAATAAAAAGACCAGGAGTCGCTGAAAACACATGAGGTAAGTTAATGTTACATGTATGCATGGACAGAGATGTATAGTAACAAAGTACTTCACTACTGTACTTAAGTACTAAAAGGCTGTATCTGTACTCTACTGGAGTGTTATTTTTTTCTCCTACTTCCACTTTTACCTGAGTACATATTTTTCATGAGTTTAATACTTTTACTCCGGTACATTTTTATGTGCTGCATCGTTACTCGTTACTGTTGTGATTTCCTTACGCTACGGAGACTGTGTAGTGTGTGTAGTTACGTCTACGTTAGTTACGTACGCTAATTAAGTTACGTGAGAAATCGTTTTACCCTGTAATGTGAAGCTGCTATTATCTGTATTTTGCTAGCTTGCTAACGTTCCACTGTTCATCACATTTTTTGGGGCTTTAATCGTTACTGTGTTGGAGAGGATGTTCATTTTACTTGCACAGTGTGATATTTGTACATTTTATTTCAGTATTTGTTAATATTTGTTATTTTTAATATAATATAATAGAGACGCGAGATGTAGTACACTAAGCGGTTTCACAGAAAACTCAATGGTACTACAATAAACCTATAAACTGCGACTTGTTGACTTGCAAAATTATCTTTTAAATTGACAAAAAAAAAATCATATGTGTAATTCAAGGCACAACCAAAAAATATTTGTCTCTTTTTGTTGACTACTGTACAAATTGTTTCGGAAATAAGGTCCAATGGGGAACATCAGAAGTAAGGGACTTCGCCTCTCTATTGTTCAACTGTAAAATAAACCCTGTTTATATCTTTTTCATAATTCTTTAATAACCAACTATCAAAATATTTTGTTCATGTTGTGTTCATGTAGATTAATTAATATTGGTTGATAAATCAGTATATTATTCTGTCGAATATTGATATTGGTTCGATACTGCTATGTGGTGCTACAGACACATTTCGGCTGATACAAAAAAAGTTAAGAGATTAAGATTTGACACCTAGCCCTATTCATATTTATTGCTTTCACACACATACTGTAAACACAAACATAGTTCTACAGCCTGGCATATTGCCTACAACTAATCTGAATGTCACACATCAGGCTACAGATTTCTCTTTGTGTCTGTCTTTGGCCTCAATTCACAGTGAGATGCTGCTGACTCTCTAATGTGGATAACAACACAGGGGGCTATTTTAAGCAATTTGCAGCATTGTCAGCATTCTAAGCCAGGAGGAGAACGAGCCTCATCTCATAATGACCTTTGTTGTGTTTTCCCCTTTCCCATTCTTTCAGTTTCTCTCTGTTGGGGTTCTGATTATGTAACTGTTCACAGGAACACAGACAGAGATGTGACTTATAGTGACATACACACTACACGGTCTCATGCGGGTATATTACGAAGTATGTACACACTACACACACACACACACACACACACACACACACATATATATACACACACATTCTCACACAAGCCATACTGAGAATCTGTGTTGCTGTTTTGTTTACTGTGGTACAATGCAGATGTACAAATACTATCTAATATAGGTATTATACTAATATCTATATAATGCTAAACTAATTAAGCTATAGCATAAGTTCAGTCAAGAAGATGACAAAACGGTTGCATGCTTAGCCCTCTTTATTTCTTAGACATCTGCATTCAAACCTCTCACACATGCTCACTCATTATTCCTTGCTGTTCTATCTGGGGTTGTCAATCATCTTATCAGCTGCTCTCATCAGCTGATCTAATCCATACAATAGCTCAGAGACACACCTACATTGTAAGCCTGTTATCCTGCTGCTGCCTTTGTTTAAATATGATTCTCTCTCTGCCTTTTGTACATTCATGCTGCTGTTATGCCCGCAGTACTTCACGACTGTTACACTATTTAAATCTTTTCTCCTCTGTTGTTTTTCAGCATTTCAGTGCAAGTCATTCGCAAATGACAATGCGCCCCTCTATCTCCCAATCAAAAATTACTCAAAAGCACTAAAGTAATCCAATTACACTGGGTAATAGGGATGTTCCAGTCAGGTTTTTTTCCACCCTGAACCTGATCTGAGTCCTTTAATAACAAGTCTGATTCTATACTTACTACTGGAAAGCCACAGATCTCAATGTCAACAGTTTTCATCTTCTTACAATTTTTTTCCCAATGTTTCTTTTAATCATATTTTTCTTAACCCATCTGGGCATATACTGTACATCTATTCATTTTAGACAGAGCATATGAAGCATATTAATCCACTTAGTTCTGAACTGTCTACTCCCCTCAACATCAGTAGTTATAGTCCTGTCCTTATCCTCCCTTCTCCATCCCTTTCCCCCGCAGAAGAAGACCTTGATGTTCTTTTCATCTCATCTCTTCTTTTGCATGGTGTATTAATAGGAACTCTGATATACTGTATATTATACATGTATATATTATAAAATGAAAAATTAAATTAAATTAACCTAAACAAACAGATCAATAACATTACCCAAATGCATTTCTGCCTCTTTCTTTTTTTCTTTTGTGTTTTTGATTGCTTAATGTGCTTCTCTGGAGCTGTATCAAAAAACATGCAAGATTATTAATGTATGGCCCTGGGGTCATGAAAGGAAAAATAATTAATCAAAATTATATTTTTATGTCTGTCTGGCGTCACAAGGAATGCCTTCATTTCACATCTTGTTCAAAGTAAATGAATTATCAGTGGTAGCAATTGATGACGCTGATCAAAAAACAACACAAGCCCTTTGTGAACTCTTTATTTAAATCTTTGTCATCTCTCCAGGGTGAAAGAGTCATGGCCCCTTTTTTCATCTTTCACACTAATAATCCCTGCAGGGTCAGAGCAGACATCCTGCTGAGGACATGAACATTCCAACACAAACACAAACGCACATACTATACAGTACTGATCTTAGCAGTAGAAAGGAATAAATGAAGCCCAACGTGGTCAACGTGTTGATTTTTCTGTTGATTGGACAGATTATTGAGCTGCTATTTGTGTGCTTTGTCCTCAAGGTGCTTTAAATCTGACTCTGATAAGCTTGTTGGACACGTTTACAATACTGCATTTCTTAAAGGGTAATTTGGGGTTTTTTGAACCAGGAAAAAGGCATTCTGGGAGTCTGTTGTTTCAGAGTAGGCTATAGAAGTTTTAGGCGGACCAATTTCCAAGATTTTTGGTCCAATCAGTCTCTTAGACACAAATGCATGGGGAAATGGGGTCCAAGTTGAATAAAAAACCTTTTAAGCTTAAGCTTTTAAGCTTTAACCTTTAAGTGTCTGCTTAATTTCATATGCATTGTATTGAATGTGTGTCGAACCAAATACAGACCACAAAGTAAATCTGGATTTTGCGCTACAAGGAAATCAGCATGCCCATGCATTCTACAGTCTTGCATGCATATTTTTATGCATTAATAAACATAATCACAAATCATCATTCTGTATAAAATTGTGTTTTTGACTGCTTTGATAAAATGTGTATGAGTGTGGCATAAAACAATTTGTTCGACAAATGACGCCCCCCTGCAGTGGCACACTACAGCAAATGGTTGTCTTGGATCAGCAGGTGGGTCAGCGTATATTTTAGAGGTGACAGTTTGTCAATGTGGATTTTGCCATGTTGGTTTTCGATTAGAGTTATCAGTCAGGGGCTGGGTCACATATCCTGCCTCCAGGATAGATATTTAGCAACGTGGGGAGATGTCTAGATAATGAAATATTTTCTGCACCTCATCTCTTTCTGAAGGGAGGTGAAAATATTGCTGGAGTTATACAACTTTGCAAAATGAGAAATGTTTGAGAAGGCTGGGGTAGTCAGACACCTGACAGAAAAGTAAAAAATCCTGAAAAGTTTAGCTCACCCATTTTACAGACACACATATCCAACCAGCATAATACAGCCTTAATTAAGTAGTGATAAGGCGGGGGGCTTCACTGGGGTTGTTTGCATTTCTTTAAACCAATCACAATCGTCTTGGGTGGTGCTAAGCTCTGGATGCAGCGAGTTTGACTCTGCAAAATAGTCTCTGGAACTTGTTTAGGTGGAACATTTGCACCCCGCAAAAGAAAACGCCATGTACAATATTAGATGAAGTTAACTGTTCACACAATACAGTAACGTGAGTTATTTACATTAGCTGGATACATGGTACATAGTTTTCTTTTACCAGTGTATCGCTGTGTGATTTTTGTCTATAGCAAATCCCCAGGAATCGGTTCCAAAACATCCCAGTTAGAGAGTAAATGCCGTAAACAAATTATTTGTAAATCTTTCCAATCATTCCCCGAACAAACCAAATTTTCTTTAAAACTTGCCATTTTCAACCTGTAACAATGCTCAGAGGTTCCGATAGTTGCTCGATGCGACTGGAGTTTAAAGTTAACTCAAAGAAAGTGGAAAGTGAGGGACATCCGACGGCACTGGAACTACCCCGTAAATAAACCGTATTTGATTTAGACTATGTATAGAGCGCACCATACATTCCCTGACTCAATCTATTAATAATAATTATTGGATTTTATAGAACTTTTTGTCATTGAACAAAGACAAAACAGCTTTGGTGCAAAGGCTTAGAGAGAGAAAATTGCAGATAATCTCCACTTGTTCACTTTTGCTCTTATCTTACATAAATACAAATTAAAATAAACCAAACGCTTTAAAGATTACATTTAAATCTTGCATTAAACCTTTCAAATCTTATGACATCAGTTCATGTATTGCATGTAAGTGCATTTGCTTAATCATGATAATACTTTTTATTTTAGGGCACCTTTCAGGACATCCAAGGTTGTCTTACAATGTGCTCAAAAATACATCTGCATTTGTATTGGCCAGAGAGAGTTTTGACTGGGAGAAATAGATTTCAATCTCCTGTGTAATAGGACTCCTTTAAGGGCTAAATGAAATGTCTATTTTGATGGCTGCAACCAAAGCACCTCTCTATCTCACAGACACACTCGTTTCCGCACACAATACGAAGAGGATGCAGAACCAATTTACAAGCTGACAAAGGTTGTTTGAATAGATCACCCGTTCAATGAAGCCATTAAGCCTATTTATATAATATTTATCCCAGTAACAGGCACAAAACCTGACCCCATCTATGGAAATCTATCTCCAAGTGAAACTGAAAACACACACACACACACACACACACACACACACACACACACACACACACACACACACACACACACACAATTTCAGACCTGAAAGCGAGCCGATAAAAAGGCAGGTGAAGGCGGTGTTCCCGCAAAGAAATCAAAATATAGCTGTAAATTTCAACAGTGTTGGGCACAACAATTTACATGCATCTTATCTAGTCATATCGACAACCTCCACGCTTTTTGTAAGGTGTGTCACATTGATTTTAATGTAGCGCACGGCGGGAAAAATGACATTACCCAGTACATTAAAACACAGCAGCACCATCGCGCAGAAGAGGCACATAAAGACACACGATTTCATCCTTCATCACGAAAGGACAGACAGAGGCAGAAAACGTTATGCGAGCTGAACTCACTTAACACTTACAATAAAGGGTTTTCACCGACGTCACGTTCTGGGCGGTAACCTGGATGCGCGGCCATATTGGAGGCACTCGGTGTAAACAACTGAATGGAGTAATGGAGTATTGTGCGCTTTGGATACTTTAATACTTTATCTCTAAACAACAGAAAAGCTCATCAAAACACGTCCAAGATGCAAAGGCATATAGGGAAGGACTTGGACCACAAGAAAAGGTGCGATATTTCGAGAAATTACGGTTTACTGACCCAGATCCCTACAAGTTGGCTCCCTCTTCTTGGATCCATGGCGACCTGGTGATTCTTCCTTCATTTGCATATCCCGATATAGTCAACTACCTGGTTTTGGTGCCGAGCCCATAAACAGCAGAAGACCTTAAATCCTACAAAGGTTTGGAGGCCTATAACCAGGTGGTGTGTGGATGGGTGAGGGAGACGCAGTACCAAGTCATCAACGACCGTTGTCGTGAAGGCCAAAGTAAGTAATGCAATAACGTCTTTAATCAACCTAACCTTAACTGTATGATATCATTGCGATACTCAAGGTGTAGCCAAGTGACTCTCAATCGTTTCTTTTCATTTCAAAGACCGAACAAGACATTTTTCCCTCGTAGATCCTGGTTAAGCTTTGCCAACCACAAGCGCCTCCTTTCCTCTGATAACTTCTGGCATTCCTCTCCCTGATTTTTAATAACTTTTGGAAGTTGATAATATTCCAAATGTTTTTCTCGGTCTGACCTATTGATACAACCTAAAACACAGCAATAATTAACCATTTTCCTTGACAGTGTTCGGGATCTACTTCAGTGCCTGTGCTTTGTTGTGATGCAGAGTACCTCCAATATGGCGACTTCTGGTCTGATGACACGTCGTGAAAACCCTCTATACCAGTGGTTCCCGTTTCATTCATAAAATAGTGATGCCGTGGCGGCAGGAAAAACGAGGATGATAGCAGCTAGCAGCTGACCTGATGACAGCAAGGGTCACAGGTTAAGAGGTCCCGGAGGTTTGGCCTACTAAGTAGCCTGCCTGCAATTTTAAGTGAGAACAAAAATATATAGTTTTCATACAGACTTTTGTATACAGTGAGGAAAGTATTTGAACACCCTGCTATTTTGCAAGTTCTCCCACTTAGAAATCATGGAGGGGTCTGAAATTGTCATCGTAGGTGCATGTCCACTGTGAGAGACATAATCTAAAAAAAAAATCCAGAAATCACAATGTATGATTTTTGAACTATTTATTTGTATGATACAGCTGCAAATAAGTATTTGAATACCTGAGAAAATCAATGTTAATATTTGGTACAGTAGCCTTTGTTTGCAATTACAGAGGTCAAACGTTTCCTGTAGTTTTTCACCAGGTTTGCACACACTGCAGGAGGGATTTTGGCCCACTCCTCCACACAGATCTTCTCTAGATCAGTCAGGTTTCTGGGCTGTCGCTGAGAAACACGGAGTTTGAGCTCCCTTCAAAGATTCTCTATTGGGTTTAGGTCTGGAGACTGGCTAGGCCACGCCAGAACCTTGATATGCTTCTTACAGAGCCACTCCTTGGTTATCCTGGCTGTGTGCTTCGGGTCATTGTCATGTTGGAAGACCCAGCCTCGACCCATCTTCAATGCTCTAACTGAGGGAAGGAGGTTGTTCCCTAAAATCTCACAATACATGGCCCCGGTCATCCTCTCCTTAATACAATGCAGTTGCCCTGTCCCATGTGCAGAAAAACACCCCCAAAGCATGATGCTACCACCCCCATGCTTCACAGTAGGGATGGTGTTCTTGGGATGGTACTCATCATTCTTCTTCCTCCAAACACAGTTAGTGGAATTATGACCAAAAAGTTCTATTTTGGTCTCATCTGACCACATGACTTTCTCCCATGACTCCTCTGGATCATCCAAATGGTCATTGGCAAACTTAAGACGGGCCTTGACATGTGCTGGTTTAAGCAGGGGAACCTTCCGTGCCATGCATGATTTCAAACCATGACGTCTTAGTGTATTACCAACAGTAACCTTGGAAACGGTGGTCCCAGCTCTTTTCAGGTCATTGACCAGCTCCTCCCGTGTAGTTCTGGGCTGATTTCTCACCTTTCTTAGGATCATTGAGACCCCACGAGGTGAGATCTTGCATGGAGCCCCAGTCTGAGGGAGACTGACAGTCATGTTTAGCTTCTTCCATTTTCTAATGATTGTTCCAACAGTGGACCTTTTTTCACCAAGCTGCTTGGCAATTTCCCCGTAGCCCTTTCCAGCCTTGTGGAGGTGTACAATTTTGTCTCTAGTGTCTTTGGACAGCTCTTTGGTCTTGGCCATGTTAGTAGTTGGATTCTTACTGATTGTATGGGGTGGACAGGTGTCTTTATGCAGCTAACAACCTCAAACAGGGGCATCTAATTTAGGATAATAAATGGAGTGGAGGTGGACATTTTAAAGGCAGACTGACAGGTCTTTGAGGATCAGAATTCTAGCTGATAGACAGGTGTTCAAATACTTATTTGCAGCTGTATCATACAAATAAATAGTTAAAAAATCATACATTGTGATTTCTGGATTTTTTTTTTTAGATTATGTCTCTCACAGTGGACATGCACCTACGATGACAATTTCAGACCCCTCCATGATTTCTAAGTGGGAGAACTTGCAAAATAGCAGGGTGTTCAAATACTTATTTTCCTCACTGTACATTATATATTCTAGTGTATTATCATAATTTGTTTAACATGTGCAAATATTTTTTTTTTTACCTCAACCTCAAACCAGATAAAGACTTGCGCCCCCCCCCCCTGTGATCTTTGCCGCCCCCCTGAGGGGTGCCCGGACCCCAGGTTGGGAACCACTGCTCTATACACTTAACAGTAACCCACCACCCACCACCCCCCCCCACCGGTCGCGCCGCCATGCCCCCGCACAAATCTCCCGGATTTAGAAAACCAAATGTTGGCAGGTATGACACACACACACACACACACACACACACTGGAACACAAGCACAAGTATACACCTGTGCACACACACAAGCACAAACACTCCTGATCTGTATCCCTTAAGCTATATGACTATTTGCTAGTGCAACTCCAGCTTGGTGTAGCAGGAGGTAAGTGATTGAGGTGGTTGAGATAGGGCTTATTTCACTTTATTCTCTATATCAGTTTAAACCCCTTACATGTTGAATAAAGTCCCACAATCCATCTGTGGGTTATAGACATACACTCACCTAGAGAATTATTAGGAACACCTGTTAAATTTCTCATTAATGCAATTATCTAATCAACCAATCACATGGCAGCTGTTTCAATGCATTTAGGGGTGTGGTCCTGGTCAAGACAATCTCCTGAACTCCAAACTGAATGTCAGAATGGGAAAGAAAGGTGATCTAAGCAACTTTGAGCGTGGCATGGTTGTTGGTGCCAGACGGGCTGGTCTGAGGCTATTTCACAATCTGCTCAGTTACTGGGATTTTCACGCACAACCATTTCTAGGGTTTACAAAGAATGGTCTGAAAATGCCTTGTTGATGCTAGAGGTCAGAGGAGAATGGGCCAAGTGATTCAAGCTGATAGAAGATCAAGTTTGACTCAAATAACCACTCGTTACAACCGAGGTATGCAGCAAAGCATTTGTGAAGCCACAACATGCACAACCTTGAGGCGGATGGGCTACACCAGCATAAGACCCCACTGGGTACCACTCATCTCCACTATAAATAGGAAAATGAGGCTACAATTTGCACAAGCTCACCAAAATTGGACAGTTGAAGACTGGAAAAATGTTGCCTGGTCTGAGGAGTCTCAATTTCTGTTGAGACATTCAGATGGTAGAGTCAGAATTTGGCGTAAACAGAATGAGATCATGGAGCCGTCATGCCTTGTTACCACTGTGCAGGCTGGTGGTGGTGGTGTAATGGTGTGGGGGATGCTATCCTATCAATATGGGCCAACATTTCTAAAGAATGCTTCCAGCACCTTGTCGAATCAATGCCACAAAGAATTAAGGCAGTTCTGAAGGCGAAAGGGGGTCAAACACAGTATTAGTATGGTGTTCCTAATAATCCTTTAGGTGAGTGTAGACTGTAGTTATAGCATGGCTGCTGTACTGGCATTAAAGGTCATCACATTCTCGGAGTGGCCTTGTTACTGTGGCCTCACTGTGTCTGTGACTTCAATCAGTCAAAATCATATATTATATACATACAGTATATAATAATATACTGTAGTGCACATGCATACACATTTCACATGTGGTGGTATAGGCACCTTTCCTTTAACATAGCTGGTTGGATTATAATGGAAAAGGTGCCATAATTAAATTAAGTCCTCTGGGAAAAGGTTCTGTGAGCTGCAAGAGGGTTGTGGCGTAATTCGAACGCGCGATGCACAATGTTTTTTCTATATTTCACTTTCAGCAGCTGGTGCCTCACAGTGATTAACCACCAAGCAGTGTCTGCCTTACATAATTCATTTGGAGATGCATGAGATTTGAAGATAAATATGTCTGTCACACACATGCATTCCCCAGCCGACGTGGTATATGGTTGCATGATTGATTCAGTTTCTTCTCTCAGTAAAGACTTCTCAAAGACATACCTTTTGGTCCAAAACCAGCACAATGACTACAACTGTTGCTTTACCATCACTTCTGACATTAAATCTGCAGCTCGCTTTACATGAGGAACGCATGGTGAAAATGAATGACATCAGGTTGGAGTTAAAGTATATTCTTTAATCAAATTACCATATTTCATTAAACTGGCCAGTGCCGAAACCTTAGGCCAAATCACACACACACTCTTTAATTTCTACTTTACTCTTATCTGTGCTCAACAGCTCACTCAACTGACATTCAGTTTATACCATACCCCTCCTCCATCTGCTTCATCCACTCCTCTACATTAATTTGGTTCTCCAATGAACTACATGACGATAGGTTCTTTTAAGTCACAATATGGTCCACTCTGAGGCTAAGAATAGAATGTACGTATAAGAATAGTAGATTGTGATGTTGCTAATGCAAAGCTTTTACACAAATGAAAAAGTGAGAAATAATATATGAGCCAACAGCAGAAATAAAAAATATAGAATGCACACTTGCACACAGTATATAATGCTTACATTTAACTTGTGAGTACTAGTACCACTTGTAAAAGAACTCCACCAATTTGTCATTGCACTCCAACAACATTGTCGGACTCATGATGAACAGTTAAAAAACACGCATTAAAATCGATGCAACAGAACCAGATATATTGTCTTTTTTATGCCATGCATTCTGTGCATTTGCACTGCTTTAAGATTTAAAATACTAAATTTACAGTAAATAAATGTATGATTTTAAAGAAGACGATAAACTGTAATGGCTATGTGGCCAATGGGATGGTAAATGCTCCCTATAAACAAGGCTGTAAAACATAGACTATTCTCCATGTAGTTGTGAGGGTTGATAAATTCTTGAAGAATCCTCTAAAATTAATCTACTAGTCACCTAATTCATGCTGCAAGCCTTTCTCTTGCCAGTCAAAGAAGTTTAATAATGAAAGTTACATCACCGGTTATTGAACATCCAACAGTGAAAGCACAAGGATGGATCACTGCATCTGCCACATTGATTGTGTGATAATGATGCTCAAACTCAGAGTTACTTTTTATGCAACTGACTGTATTAATATTATATGATATTGTATATTATATGGACAGTAATAACTATGAGTACCTTAGCACAGACCATTTGGACTACATGGATCATCCTAACTAATGGTGGCATTACATACTAGATGACAAGCAGCATGAGGCAGGACTCTGTGGTATTTTCTGGTCTGTTCCAGTGTCAATGTGACTGACAAATAACATAATCAAAGTGACGGTGAATAATAAGGAGTTATTAATGTCTTTATATTGACAGCTGTTAGAATGCTGCTCAGTCATGCACAGACGAGTAGAGATGCTGCTCAGTCCCGTGGCACAATTACTAAGTTATGTACAAGCAGGACATTGCATAGGAGACAAATAATCTGTGGCTGAAGTTTTGGGCAGGATGGGGGGTTATTGGGGACCACCATTTAACACACAATTTGTTTTTATTTCCCTTCCTTTATGTCTTGTTTAGTCGCACAATTTACAAACAAATACCTGTCTCTATAGCTTGCTAGATGGATGTCTTTTTCTCCACTCATTTTATTTACATCCTGTGCCTGTTCCTGGCTTGTTTGAGCATCTTGGTGAAAATGGCTGCCCAGTGTTTAATGGGCTGTTGGTGAGACAACCAAAAGTATGTAAAGGCCACTTAAAGTGGCTAAAACCTGTGTAAAGCTGCATTGTTTTGATTTTACAACCCCTTGACATTAAAGGGAGTCATTTGCTTGAATGTAAATATCACACATATTTTGTGTGATCACACACCAAAACTTTGTCCCTTACTATGCTTTCCCACTATCACGTTCAGTTACAAGTCTCTTTTTCTCAAGAAATGAAAATAAAAAAATAAAAAATGTGATGACTTTTACTGCCCCTTTAATTTTCCCCTTTGGGAAAATACAATCCAAGTGGGTTCTGCTAAAAGCCCTCTATAGTCCCTACAAAGGGGAATTTTGTTATTTTTCACCTATTTTCCCATGCTTTTGTTTCTAGGGGACTGTTCGTTATTTAATTAAGGGGCCACCGGAGGAGTTTTGTGGCCTCTAACCTAAAAAGACGTGACCCTCCCCTCGTCAGTAATTATTTTTCTATGACCCCCAAAACAATTTGAAAAAAAGAAATGCACTTAGCAAAGAAGTACAGATGCCATTTGATTTTCACAGCCATGACGTTCAGGAGTTAACCTCTGCATTCTCATCTTACACATCACACTCCTCTGTTATGGTGTGGTGGCCATTTCAGTAGATTTACTTACTAACATTGTTGTGGAAACACAATAAGCATGGAAACTAAATGCACACTTCATGCATTACTGCATTACTTCAGATACTAAGTTACTACTCTAGTAAACTAGTATTCACATGAAATAAAACAATAAAACATTAAGACCATTCAGCAAAGGACGCTGGGATATAACCAATTCAACACTGGTTGCTATGGACTTGTCACTACCGTCATTGTATATTTTAGCACATAGGTAAAGCTGCCGAAGCTGAACATTATATTCCAAAACACATATGTTTATTTTTAAAGTTTTTAAGTTACCTTGTAGGCTAACAATTTAACAATTCGCCCTTATGAAATCCAATCGCGACACGGCTGTTTTGGAACGCAATAGACAGACGCTTAAATTCAACTAAAATGTAACAGTGAACAATCAATGTTGGACCTACAGTCTGTTGAGATGCCTCCCCAAATGCAGAAACCAAGCGCAGTCACGCCATAAAACGTTAAGACACGTTGAGAAAAAAGATCCCTATTTTGCCGTAATCCAATGACACAAAAAAAAGTAATCCACAGCGATCAGTAGATCCACAAAAAGGTAAATGATACGGTGTATCCAGCAAGGCCGATACGAGCGTCACATACAATGCCTCTCCACTTCGCTGTTTAAACAAAGTGGAATAAACGTATAAAAGTCCAAATCTATACAAAACCCGCAATCAATTAGTAAGCTGACATCACATTTATATACATGGCATTTAGGAAACCTTTATTGCAAGGTTGGCACGGCAAGATGTCCAGACTAGTGCAACAGTAACTTTCGTTTTTTTGCATCCTGCTGCTCCCATCGTCAGCCAGGTAATATTTTTTTTGCTAAAGCAGTATATGAAATCAGATGCATTACCTATCACCATTTAGTTGTTTTGTGTTATTTAAGATATTTATTTAATATCTGGTCATGCCAGATGTAATTATTCCACTAATTTTTGAAACAATGCAATTACCCGTTTGAGCCACCAGGGGAGCAGTGCTCCTCCTGCCCCCCCAGCAAACTCCGCGTATGTGGTCAGACCATCTGCTAGGGGGCCGAGACTGCGAGCTACATGGATAAATATGCACCAAACAAGCCACTTTGAAATTTTGCTCTTTTCATGAATAAAAAAGTTGGGTGACCCCCCCACCCAGACTAAAAAATGTTGGATGACCCTCCCCTCAGCAAAATATAAAAAGACATGACCCTCCCCTATTTTCCTCCGGTGGTCCATTCCATAAATACAGAACGGTCCCTAAGTGACTAATGGGAACAACATTTTTTGTAGTCAAAGGTAACGTCTAGCTCGACAAATGCTAAGATGCTAAGCTATGACACTTAATATAACAATCTGAGCCTGTCAGTGTCAAAAACATCGACCGTCGCTATCGTCCCATAGGATTACATTGCAGCCAATTGTAACACAGTCAAAGAAAATGGTGCTTTGCATAATTGTTTGGTAACAAAAACCTTATGCATTGTGGAGCACCATTCTTGGCTTCTGTGTTGTGCTAAAAACACTGATTTAAGTGCTATCAGGGATTGCCTTGAAAGAAGGAAAAGATCTCTCCCCACACACACAGATGGATCTTAAGAGAGCCCTGTTATCAAGTTGGGATTGTTTAACTATTTAGTAGCTTTAGCTTGGTGCTTACAAATGAATATAAGCTGTTTTTGCCAAATGACAGTTGATTTTCTTTCAGCCATTGCTTATTTTATTGGACAAATCACACACAGAACTATTTGGAATTCTAAATAAATGAATAATTGTGAATTGTATCAGTGTGAGTGGGCAACATCGTTTACATTAAAGTGTAGAGACTCTCCAGGGGAGTTCAGTCCTTTGACCCTTTCATTGACTGCCGGAGAGGCAACCATGCACACGCACGCACGCGCACGCACGCGCACACACGCACGCACGCACGCACGCACGCGCACACACGCACGCACGCACACACACACACACACACACACACACACACACACACACACACACACACACACACGGGAGCAACATGTCCACTTCTTTGGTGTCCATGGTGTCATTTTGATTTCCCTGCACATGTTTGATTTCCTCTCCTCTGTATGTCATAACAAATGTAATGCTTGCCTGTTCATATCCAAGTCATTTCCATAGGATCCAGTTTCTGGAGGCTTGGAACAATATTTATCTCTGTCCTCGTTCATTTCCCCTAATATTTAGGTTGAGTGAGAAAGATAGAAGTGCAGAAATAGAAAGTTGGAGTGGGAGCTTAGGGGGGAAGGTCACACTGCACAACCAAAGGGATTAAAAGAGTGGGGAACACTTTATTTTTTCTTTACACTTGACAACAATTTTGCAAGTTGAAACATTGCATTTATATAAACTTAGGAGCTTGCAAATTAGTGTCCGTACAGCCCGTCCCTTTACAATAAACCTAGGCTAAAGATTGCCGGATTCAGATTTAAGAGCAGTTAGAGGTTTGGTGTGCCTTGCTCAAAGGCAGCTCGGCAGTGCCCAGGAGGTGAAATGGCACATTACCAGCTACCACAGTGCTGACTCTGTCAGTCAGTAAACAATATTGCGTGAACTGACATTCCATTTTCTAGCCCTGTACAGTTTGGCTAGATATTAAATAATTTTCTCAACCCCTCAGTTTTAAGCACATCACATCAATATCTTAATCAATATCTGGATCTCTGCACATTCAGGGCTGAGCACAAGCTTGTCGTGTCAGTCTGTAAACTTATAATGTTCGCTTACTTTAGCTCAGCAGCCCAAAAGAGACAGAGAGCTGTATTATGTTCATTAGGAATATGAGGCTGTCCTTACACAGTAATGTAATACATTTTCACGCACTTATCGGCCACCGCTTTGAGTTTACTTATCATGATCATCTGCCCCTCCACCACCCCACCCTTTTCTTGCTCTAGTTTAACACCATCACACTTGGTGATGGAGACTCCTGCCTTGTGTGTTTTGTATTTCCTATTCCACAGTGCTGCACAGTGACATGTGTATGTTGGGTTCTGCTCTATATAGCAGATTTCTGTGCTGCAGATTCACTGCTTGGATTCATTGGGGAGTATAGAGCCTATTCTGCCAATGTGTGTGTGTAACCATCTCTATAATGGTTCTTTATCACGTGGAGTAGACATACAGTTGTGTTCAAAATAATAGCAGTCCAACATCACTAACCTCATGAATCAATTTTTTTGGTAGAAGTGATATTTCTACATGGCAAATAATTTACTAGTAAGTGTTATAGAGTCATAGAAAACCAACAGACCCAACAGTCATGACATGCATGCTGCTCATTCTGTGTAATTGAATCTGTAATTGAAAGGGGCATGTTCAAAATAATAGCAGTGTTGTGTTCAATTAGTGAGGTGATTGATTCTGTGAAGAAACAGGTGTCAATTATGGCCCATATTTAAGGAAGGAAGGAAGCAAATGTTGTGCATGCTGGTTATAGTGCATTTCACACTGAAATACTCAGCAAAATGGGTCATTCCAGCCATTGCTCTGAGGAACAGCAGACTTTGATTAAAAAGTTGATTGGAGAGGGGAAAACATATAAAGAAGTGCAGAAGATTATAGGCTGCTCAGCCAAAATGATTTCAAATGCCTTGAAATGGCATCCAAAGCCTGAACGATGAGGGGAAAAAACGGTCAACTACCATTCGAATGGATCGAAGAATAGCGAAAATGGCAGGAAAATCAAAGAAGACTTAAAGTTACCTGTGAGTACTGTTACGATCAGAAGAAGGCTATGTGAAGCAAAGCTATCAGCTAGAAGTCCCGCAAAGTCCCATTGCTGAAAAAAAGACATACTGAACAGGTTGAAATTTGCCAAAGGACACATTGATTGGCCAAAGGAGAAATGGGGAAACATTCAGTGGACTGATGAGAGCAAAATTGTTCTTTTTGGGTCTAGGGGCCGCAGACAGTTTGTCCGACGACCCCCATGCACTGAATTCAAGCCACAGTACACTGAAGACAGTAAAGCATGGTGGTGCAAAAATCATGTTATGGGGATGTTTCTCATACTGTGGTGTTGGGCCTATTTATTGCATACCAGGGATCATGGATCAGTTTCAATACATCAAAATACTTGAAAAGGTCATGTTGCCTTATGCTGAAGAGAAAATGCCTTTGAAATGGGTCTTTCAACAAGACAATGACCCAAAACACACCAGTAAGCGAGCAAAGATTGATGTTATGGAGTGGCCAGCCCAATCTCCAGACCTCAATCCCATAGAAAACTTGTGGGGTGACATCAAAAATGCTGTTTCTGAGGCAAAACCCAGTAATGCAGAGGAATTGTGGAATGTAGTTCAATCGTCCTGGGCTGGAATACCTGTTCACAGGTGCCAGAAGTTGGTTGACTCCATGGTGTTAGTTAATAATGGTTATGCAATTAAATATTAGTGCAGTGATTCAAAGTAAAGCAAACCCTTGAGACATTTTTCAGTTTATACAGTAAATATTTGAGTTTGTACAGAAAAATGCAAATACTGCTATTTTTTTGAACAGCCTAATATTCCTTTTTCTTCACTTTCTGTAATGGTATAGCACAAACTTGATCAATTTTGGTCATGTTTTGATTTGGAATTGAATGTGCAGTGTTCCCAATGCATTGATATTATGGAATTAAAAGCTATTCTAAGAATTTTGAGCATTATTCACTTTTTTAAATCACACTGCTATTATTCTGAACACAACTGTAAATGCATGTAATCTAAGTATATGATATCAAAGGGTAGGTAGACTGATTAAATGTTGATGGTTTAGAGAGCGATATAGAGAACATGGGGTTGAAAGAGGAGCAGTGACAGCAGCAGAGTTGTGGTGAGAAGGAGAGCCATACAGTTTGGAAATGATGAATTGGCCCCTGGTAGGGCTAATCCATATCACAGGGACCAAAGACAAAGAAGTAATAGAAAAGATAGAGTGGAAAGCTGTAATGTGCAGAATCCTTTACTGGCCATTTTGATGTAATCTAAAGTTGAATCTCTAAAATCATCACTCACAGAATGTTGCTGCAAGCTTAAAAAACAAAACTAATTGGAATTCAAAAACATCACAAAACAATTTCCTTCTATATGCAAGCTCTTTTATGATAACATATGGGTTAAGTCAATGTATGATGGAAATGTTAAAACATTCCCTAAATCATTTAAATTATTTAATTTAATTAATTATTTGGCATTTAGCTCAGAGCTTTTTGAGAGATGTGCTCAGATACAGTGTAAGATGAAGAAGGGAGAGATTGCAAGTCATTTTCAATGAGTAAGCATTGAATGATGGAGTGAACATAAGCACAAGCGAAAGGTTAAACAAGTGAGATGAGACATGAGATGCTGCAACAAGGGGAATAGGGGGAAGGAGTAAAATCGAAAGAAATATACATTAAGAAAAGATGAAAGGCATCCAGCTGCAAAACTGGGATTTATCACCTACCACACAAACATGCAAGTGCATGCACACATACAGTTCAATATGTTCTGCTTAATTAAAATACATATGACCATATGAATCTCAGTCTTCAGTCACTGTTTGAGTCACTACTTTGCATTTAGGAGGGGAAAAAAGATGAGAAGGTGATCTACATTATCTAAACTGTAGCCAATTAGCCAATTTAAATGAAGGTTGGGGAAGAAAAACCTATAGTGCAACATAACCAGTGTTTAAAGCTGTTAGACGATTCATGAAATGTGCTTGATGTGTACAAAGTCAATATGGCCCTGGGGCTTGCATGGATGATGGAATTGATGTTACAAGAGACTGCACACACTTTCAGAGATTGTCTATCAGAGAATATACATATAGACATATAGTATTCTGCCAAACAAGAAATAGTGTATGTATATACAGATTACACAAAGAGAGCTTTACAGAGACAGTTCAACATACAGAGACCCTCTCTGTAGTATTTATGGTACAGGCGCATTTATTTACTGCATAAATTACTTTGTTAGTGAGTGTATTTGTTTGTTCATACCAGAGGCAAATGCATTTTCCTTTACCGTACTGCTTGTTTACTGCAGCCCAATGTCACTGTTATCACTTTGTTACGATTTAAAACTCAATCAAAACTCTTGATTTCCAGTTGATTTGAAAGCTCAGGCTTAAACAACTCTTCGCTTGATTGCCATGACATTCTGCAAAGACGTTATGTTCTGCAGAGGATGAATCTTACTGACTTTGGTAATATCCTAGTTTTTTTCTGTAATGCCACCAGCAGGTTAATGTTTTCCCTTATCCAGTAAAATATCTGAACATATACTTGATGGGTTGGCACAGAATTTTGTACAGGCATTCATAGTGCCCAGAAGATCTTTATACATGGTCTGGCTTTTCTGGCTTTGAGTGAAATGTCTCAATTATGGCAACTACGACCTTCCTCTTCAATTTGGATCACTTCAATAGACCTGGCAGCAATGGTGTGTCCTTGTCAACCTCCCTTTAGGAGTACTCATGAGTGTGCACATGGCATGTGTTGTCCTGTGTGGTCACAGGCTGTGTGCAAAATGTTAATTTCAAACTGATCCCTGTAAACATCACTAGTGTCTTATAAGGAGTCACACTGGACCACAAGACACAGCAGAGATGGTCAGAGGGGTATGGAAGGAGGGTGGTCTATCTAAACTGGATTGCTCCTCACTGTAAAAGACAAACGGCAATGCCAGAACCCCTGCTAAGTCATAAAAGTAACTCTTCCTCAGTTAGAATTTAGGTTTTTCATTCATTTAATTCATTTAATGCTTACTGGCTTTTGCTTTGCCCCTACCCGTTCTTTTTTTCTATCCCCCTCTCATGTATTCCACATTCACAGCTCTGCACTGAATTAAGGCATTCAAATATATAGATGAATGGATGCAATAGCACTATCATTGTCATTCTTGAGCATATATTAATTGCATTTTTAGGTTCATACATTAATTAATTTACTGTGTGTGCAACCTATTTTTTATGGATAATGCTCCCAGTAGATCATCTAATGTGTTGCATTCAAACAGACTAGCGAGCAAGGGTGTAATCACGCCAGTGTGCCTTTGCTGGTGGCGAAAAACTGAGCTTGCTAGCAGAGATAAACCATGACATTTTGCTTTCATTTGCACTTCAAAGCCAAACCCCTGCCCCATTCTCAACATCACCCTGCAGACCTCTCCACATCCAGATATCCATTTTGTATCATGTCATTTTCCCTTTGCCTCTTGTTGTCACTCTTATCTTTCTGTCTTTGTCTTTTCCTCTTCTGTGCCTCTATATCTTCCTCTTGTATACTGTACAGTGTATATTTAAAATTAAAATGAGGTGTCCACTCAGGTTTTGTGCAGCAATGATAAATACTGTCAAGAGAATGCATTTCTTTATGTTCAGGGTTTGAGTTAGAATTTGCGAATATAATGACTCTGTTAAACAGGCAATTTGAAAAATAAGTGAACTATAAAATACAGACTGGTTGAGATATTAAAAACCTTTGAAAGTCATTCTGCATGCAGGGATCTACGACAAGAGCATGCTGTGTGAAGAATAAAAAACGAAACATAAAACGCTAATACTGAGAATGTGTGTGTGTGTGTGTGTGTGTGTGTGTGTGTGTGTGTGTGTGTGTGTGTGTGTGTGTGTGTGAGAGAGAGAGAGAGAGAGAGAGAGGAAAGTGGGGGAGATGGGGGAGATGCAGTGTGGAGAATGCATGTGTATTCAAGAAAGAGAGGGATTGCGGAGCAACAGAGACTGGGTGGAGAGAGTGGGAGCTGCAGGCTGTTAGAAACAGAGCGAGAAGGAGAGACCAGCAGCACTAGGCAGCATCACGTCTGTCTTATCTGTCGTCTATTGGATCTTTCTTAGCACAGCTGTCTGGGTGCTGCTGCCTGCGAGTGGATCCTCTCGCTCAGTGACTTTGAGGGAGTGCCTGAGTGCGTAGCCCACACTAGAGTGTCCCAGCGGCTACATACAAGTCTGTTTTGAACTGTTCTGGTTATGGTGTTGCCACACGTTGGTGAAGGTTTGACCAGTTTTTCTCTGGACTTGACTCAACACCAATGATCCCCAGCCATCTCTGGCATACCCTCTCATTAAGGTAAGCAGAAAAAAAGTGTTTTATTTACTGCATGCTGTGTGGGACTTGCACTGGATACTTTTGTTCTCTAAAGATAATTAACTGCAACCCCCAATGACATGTTTTGTTATGTAAGCATGCTGTTGATTTAGAAAAAAAACAAGCTTGGAACCCAACAGCACAGTAGATCATGTTGCGCTTGTTTTAGGCTTAAGTTTCACTGTTTATTGTGTCTAATTTGACCTGATTTATGTGTACAAACATCCAAATGGACTTTCCTATATAAAGTGATGAACGCTATGCTATTTCTTCCCGGCTCTTGTGTCCATGTGATAAATATACATTACTTTATTACTAAACTATATTTGCCAAAAGGCAGTTGGCTGATTGTTTTCATGTGGCTTAAGCAGATTGTGGCGATGCGTTTTTATTAGTCTGTAGACTTCAACCTCTATTAAGCACGCATGCTGAAGGTTAATCGAAGACGTACAGTACGGTTTATTGAGTGAAAGTTACTTGGAATTTTCCATGTGGATTGCGTTAGCCATTAGCAGTCCTATCACGACTAAAGAAACTAGATTTGAGTCTGGCATACATTGTACAGAAAGTGTATGTTTAATACATCATATAGATGCAGTAGTAAGTGTCAAGTGTGAGTTATCATAGGAAGTGTTTTTTTTAACTATATAAACTGTTTAAAATCTTAATTAACAGGCAACAAAGTGGTTCCCTGTCCCACATGTGGCTTGCTATTTCCTGTCGCTCCTTTTCTAAGTGGATGGGGGAAGTTGCATGAAAGTGCTTGTAATAAAGACTTTCATGACAAACAGTGTTAATCAAAAGTCTCTCAGCAGCTTTTTTTTCCTTTTGAAATGTGAACCTTAACTTTCTGAAGCACTCTCTGCTGTTGCGTCTCTCTGCAACATTCTCTCGGGTTTTGTTTTAGTCTGTTTTATTTTGCAACGTTTTACTTCCTGTGATTTTCACGGCTGTTTACCACCACACCTGTGTTCATGCATTATCACCTCATTCCCCTCACCTGAGTTTCTCTGACCATCTCTGCAGGTGCACTTCATCCCCTTGTCAGATTAGTTTGTATTTAAGTCATGGGTTTCAGTTCAGTCTGTTGGATCATTGGTTTTGTTATCTTGAGACCAGTTTTGCCTTACCTGCACTAACCCTGTAATAAAGAGTGGTCTGTTTTCTGCAGTCTACCTCAACCGTGACACATACGTGTGTCTTCTGAATGGATCTGCTTTTAGATGTTAGTTATTATGAACATTGCATAAATAACCATGGGCACTGCTTAATATGCATTAACATGTCATTCAAAATGGTATCATTTTCATTAAGCTAAAAGAAGTAACACAGTTTAGCAGCTTTTTTGAGCATTTTATGGATTTTTAGTCATTCTAAGGATAATTATTTTATTTTGGAAATACACTAACTGATTAGCTAACTGAATTGCTGCCTGGACTCAACAGATGTTAACTTGATTTATCTAATTGGTTTTGCTTAGTTCAATGTTGCACAGTTAAACTGTTGTATAACACAAAAGCATGGTTCTGTGTGCACATAACACTGATTCAAATTTGATTGACTTCAAGGATTTTTGTTCTCTGATTGAATCAGGGCAGGAATAAATATTGATACAAGGTATTTAGGGTTAAAAAGAAATGAAGACTATGAAATCAATCCACTTGTGTGACTGGAATTTTAATAGTCAGAGGATGAATGACAGGACTAGAGTTGCCTGTCATCTGCGTTACAGTTGCAGAGGATTTATGTCCCCATATTAGGTTGAGGACTAGACATCCAAACATCCTATGCTGCTGATATTCTAAACTTGCCCTGCTAGGCGCAAAAATAATCAAGCAACCTACATCCAATATCCAACATTCAATTTTAATTCAATTTGATTTATAGTCTCAAATCACAACAGGAGTTATCTAAGGACACTTTACAGATAGAGTACGTCTAAACCACGCTCTATAATTTACAAAGACCCAACAATTTCCCCCCCAAGAGCAAGCATTTGGTGCGACGAATATCAACATAAGAGGTCTGGGGACTGAGGGTATAGACTGTGATGGGAACCGCTGGAAAATACAACCTTCTGTTCCCACAGGGCTGTTTGGTTCTCTAAAGATCTGGTATTAGTGGCTCACTTCATATTAATCATGAGATTGTTTTCTCTGATTTGTGACTTCATAAGTTAGGATTGATGAAGCTGGACTGTAAGGGGATGCAAATACAGCTTTTGGTGTTATGAGGGTCAGAGGAAGTGTAAACCAAATACTTTCCTACAATTTTGATATTTTGATTTAGTATCTTGTATTGAGCTCAATAACTTTGCCAATAAAGGAGACAATAAGTGCTCTCACATTTAAACAGAGTAATCACTGACTTTTTATCAGAAAACCTTTGTCTTTGAGAGATACGGTTCCATGGTAAGTTGACACCACAATGTTCTTACTGTTATGAATCAACTGGAGTCACAGGACACGCCTCATGCATGATGATGCAACAGTGAACTTAAAGAGCACAATTCTGCACAGCTGAAGAATATTGTGTACACTTGGTTGCTTCTTTGAACATATAAAGCTACACTAGTCAATTGTTGTATACATAAAAAAAACTTACAACAAAGAGTCTTTGAGCACCATAGCAGAAAGCACAGAATCTGTTTTGACAAATAGGAGTCATTACGTTTGAAAACCAATTTGTCCTCCGAGTGGAGGTGAAAAACGTACCGTTTACAGTCCTCGTCATTCTCAGTCCTCAGGTATGCCTTGCATGTACTTCCATTCATAGTCTACTGTACCTCGTTGTAGTCCTAGACCTTTCAACCATGTAATGCAATGCCATGAATTGATGATGAATTATCTTTTCTGTCCTTTCTATAGGTTTGCATACAGATAAGAAAAAATCAGTAGTCAAGAGGCATATCTATTTAATAGCTGTGAATTGTTATTATAACCCTTTCCTGTGGTCAGTGAGTGTAACAAGCTGGGGAGGCGGGTTGGAAATTGAATTGGCTTTAGTCTGGCTTTAGTTTATTTTCCTTTTCATGTATATTCACGTACAATATTACAGGTTACAAGGTACAAGATGTTCTCAAAGCTGGCCAAAGAACAATGCTGGTTACCATGCCTTAAAGAGACTGTCCAAACACAACTGTAATAAGTCACACAATGTCAGAACAACATTATTTGCTGAATTATGAAATAATCTTCTACTGTTTGTCTAAATGTTTGCAGGTACAACTGCAGTGATGTTGCTCACACTCATTCCCACTGTGTTGTGGCTGGTGTGGGGTAAATCTTTAGCCAGCTGACAGAGAGCTGAGATCACATTTTTAAAAGCTGTGACCATAGCTGATGCCAACACTAAATGATTACACAAAAGCAAGCACAGTGTGCTTATTTCTCAACTGCAACATTGTGGAATGAACTACTAATGAACTCTGATTATGGCAGTTGTATATTACCATAATTACCCATTGCCTCTTGTACTTCAATTAGAGTTTTTGACTGTCCCATGCTACAACGTTCCACCAAGTTTAATACAAATTGGGCCAGTAGTTTTTTTTCTGTAATCCTGCTGAGAGACAACCAAACCTACAAACAAAAAAACAGACAAACCAAGCCGAAAACATAATTTCTTTGGCGGGGGTAATTAGTCTCAGGTTCATTAAATCCTGGCTCATTCCAAAAGAATCAACAAGAGATTGAAAAATGTAACTGTATGATGATTGGGCAGCCCTCCAAATGCTTTGCTGTGACAAGTTCCCATCATTCCCTTCACTTGTGTCTCCTTACTGAACAGCCAGTTTAAAAATAAAAGTGTTTTTCCAACAGCTGAGCAGCTGCTTATCCATGACTCTGTGGGAGTGTTAAGTGTGTGTCTATACTATGCTGTGTGTGTTTCAGTAGACTACATGGATTTGTAAAATAGGCTGGTTGTGTGCCGAATAAGGTGAGAAATGTAGTGTTGTCATACTACCAAATGTTCTGGCTAATTTTAGTCGATCCATGCCTGCCTCCAGTTAAACAATGTTACACAAATTCTCAGATTAAACATTTGATATTTGACTCTGAAATTAACATTGTAACAGCATGTAATAAAACTGTGAAACCTCTCTGAACCCATATTGTATAGTGTGTGATATGTTAGAGCATGGGAAGCTTAACAATTGTTTGTATGTTATACAGAGATTGGGGTATTTGCCTCAAAGCTTAATCAAGCCTTTTACTCCATTTACAGTACCCTGAAGACAAATCGATTTGGCTTTTGTACAGTATGTGTTTGTGCATAAATACCCGTGGGTGACTATCTGCGAGCATGGACATTTCCCCAGAGTAGATACAGTATATCCTGAATGACAAGCAACCAAATGTCAGCTATCCTTATCCCCATGTACTGTGTGCATTATGTATTAGGCTGTCACAGAGATGCTCACAAGTCTCACGAGTCATGTCTCAAGTCTCTCGTGGTTATGAGTGTAGTATTTTTTGCAACATTAATAATTAATGTGTTGGCAGACGTAAATAGACTACTACTAAATAGACTCATTCATCTTTTTATAATATCTAGCGAACGACAGTCAGAGTTAACATCCTGTAGGTCATAGCTAAAGCAAAAGCGCTTACAGCTTGTTCTGCTGCTTCAGTTATTCCTGCTTTTCTCATTTGTTCTGTGTGATTGCTGAAATCCACTGTAATAGTTGTGTAACTGCTTTCCCATCAGCATTACACCAGATGCTTTGCCATCATCAAAGCAGTTGTTCTAATGCAAACAATTTGCAATCATGAAAGTTGCTCCCAAGTTGAATCCATGGCAACAGTTGTATAGTCACCATGTATTCTCCTTTATAAACCTCCCTCAATTTATTCAAACATTACAAAAGACTTTCATGCAAACACATTTGCTAGATTAAACATACACAATCAAGATACCTTCACACATTCAAACATTTAAATAAACACTGCATACTGCAAACTCTCATGTATTATGCACACAAACACTCCAATCCCATTAACTTTGAAATTACTAATTTCTGTGGATTTTGGTTTGAAGTTAGTGGAAAAAGCCAAATGTCTTGCTGTCTCTTTTCATCTCATGACTTTCTTTCTATTTTGAAAAGATTATATCACAGTCTCCCTCTTAGTGTTACTCTCCCTCTGGTCCTCTGCCTCTCATGTCTGTCTGACACAGATCCTAAACTACAATATTCTCAACACTTACGATTAGGCAACTGTGTCAGGTCTTGGGGTGACACAATCTTAACGAGAGGACAAGTCATTTAGGTGGTGGAGTAGAAAAAGGTGTTCAACAGTTCCAGCTCCTCAAATGAATGTTGAGTAGGGAAAGCAAAATGTAAGGGTAAAAGGATGAGAAGATAATTTTGAAAGATGAGGGGGTGAAGTAGAAAGTAAAGTAGTAAAAGTAGCGAGCCTGTCAGGGAAAACAAAGGTAGAGGGAGAAGTGCAAGGAAGAGGTGTTGTAGTTTTACAAAAGACTAAGGCTTATTCTTAATTAGGAAATAGTAGTTAAGAGCCTGAATGGCATACCATTAAGACAAGAGAGTGCTACTGGTGCCTGCAGTATGGTGAAGTCATCTATCATCAACCATGTTGTATGGTGAATTCTCGACAGGGTGGCGCTGAAGGCAGCAAAAATGAATTATAATGCTTATTAGGAAAATGCAATAAATATCACCTTATAAACTCCCTATAAATTGCAGAAGTTTATAGAAACAAGCACTAAAACCTGTACAGAGAAGTGCAAAATCTGTCATTGTTCTTTGTTCACGAGTTGCAAGGCTATGGTAAAATAAAAATAATATTTTAAGGGGCAGAGTGGTTATTTATGTAGTCTCTTTATCTTTGACCCCACTTGAATGAATATTTGCGAAGATAGCTGTAGTTAGTTCACTATAGATAGTTCACTCAGTACTACTGTGCTGCTTGGGAAGCTGTTTGTTCATGAAACCTCAAAATATTAGATAGCCTGGGCCTCTTTCATTTAGTGCTAATAAGCAAATGTTAACATTGTCAACATTATACCTCCTTAACATCAGAATATTGGCCTCGTCATTATGAGCATGTTAGCATGTTGCTGACATTAGCATTTAGCTCAAAGCACCAGTGTGCCTATAGCTGCAAGCATTGCTGTAGACCCGTCTTGTTTTAGTCTGGTATACGTTTCTATTGGTGTTTGGATCAAATCATTTTTCCTTTTTGTTCTTACTCTGCTGCTGTGTTTTTGTGCTGTTGCAGTGTATACATAAAGACATAAATATATACAGAGCAATAGAAGTAATTTTATAGGATACATACAAGTAGAATTAAATATTTTAATGGAAACCAACAAGGTAGATATACTGTACTACTGATAAAAAGACAATAAAAGGTGGAGGTCAATGGTGTAAGGGCAGATGTAGGAGGCATCTGTTGATGCAGATGATGAATACAGCAGTGAGGAGCTGCTGAGGGGCTTGAGAGTACAATAAGCAAAGTAGAGGTGGGTCCGCTTGAGAAAGCAGGTTTAGTGAAAACTCTGAGTTTGTTAACCCTGAGATGAGGGTGTTAATCAAACCTGAGAGAGAGGGGTAAGTCCAGCCCGTTTCAGAAAGAGAGGTAACTTAACCTCATAGTCAGTTACTATGGTAACTGAGCCTGTGAACCTAACCTGGTCGGGAGCAGGTTTTCTTCAATAAACCTCGAGTTTCTCTCAGTCTCCTCCCTCAGACACAGTGCGCTTTCATTTCCTCATTCATTCATTCAGTCTGTATCAGGCGCATTTTACCGCAGTTTGTCATCTGCATGAATAAAACAAACAGGGTTGGTTTATTAACCATGTTAGGCAGACTATAACATGTTTTTTTCTCAAAACACGGCATTTCCTTTTGTCGACGATCCCGTTAAAGAAGAAGCTGTATTAGTCCGCAGGAATTTAAACATACGTTGGGAGATGATATTGAGGCCCCGACTATAGATGCATTTTCATTTCCAGATACTAGCCTACCTGAGCGGTATCAGTCTATCAGTTATGTAGCCTATAACATTATCCGTCCTAATATCACTAACGTCACCATTCGTGGACATGCTCTACATCCCAGCAGATTATTTGTGTCGCATTACGTTTTTTGCAAACGGCAGTTTTCTTTACAACATTGGTGATGCGGAGCATATTAGTAAAGCCACTGTATAGCAAAGCGCCGTCAGAAGAGTGAGACTCGCTCTGAAACGTTTTTGTAGTGTTCCCTGGACACAAACCAGTAAGTCATTAAAAAGGAGACCCACAGTATTGCAGGTGAATCATGTAAACCCTTTGAAATAAAAGATTATGAATTATAATTCTGTTAATGATGGTGCTGCAGCCTCAGAATGGGATTAGTAGGCCTAGTACTTTTTCGCCCGCAGGATTGCACCTAAATGAAATAGATTAAAGGTTCAATACCATTTCACCAGTAATATTTAACTTAAGATTAAATATGATATTAATACACTATATTGGAACTTACGCATTTACAGTACTTCAGCAGCAATTTTCGAAACGAAAATACGAAACGAAAATACGAAAAAAATACAAACGAAATACATGTTCAAACTTGCTGTATGTGCATGAGTATTTCCGCCGACCAGTTTGTTTGTGGTTGTTACCATGGTGAATCGTAGTATCATTGCTCCATTCTTGCTGCCTTTTTATAGTGGTGGTGCACACGCTTAACTCTGAGTCAACCTACTCTGAGTTGATTGAACCAACTCAAATCAGCTGTTCTGGAACCGAAAACTCAGAGTTTCCCATCTGAGGGTAAATCAACTCAGAGATCAGGGTAAGACTCAGAGTTTGTTAAATCTCCTTCCTGAAACGGGCCCCAGAGAGAGTGCCCTTCAGAAAATTACCTGGTGAGTGAAGTGCCACATTGTCACAAAAAAAAACAGATTGAAACAGCGTAGATAATAAAAGCAGACAGTTTTAATGACTGCATTATTTTGTGGAGTAGGCCATGAGTGTTTATGAATTGAATAGAATAATTGGGCTGCTTTCTGTGAATGGGTATAGATTGTACTCATTTACATTATCAGGAGGAGGAAAATCTGTTTTAGAAATAAGAGGGGAGAGGAGGGAGAAAGACTAAATGATGAAGAATTAAACATTTATACTGCAGACATATCAGACAGCTTACTGACCTCTGTGCCTAGTAGGCCTGTTTGGTTATCCATCCATGCATTTGGTTTCTGAAATTCTCTCAAAGGATATACCACAGAAATAAAAATAAATTGATGGCCAAGCCAACAATGATGTGTAAAAAATAATCTGTCTCTACATAATGATAAAAGACTTTAGGAATTCTCTGTTGTCTTTCCCTCTTACAATACAACAGACTGGATATGTTCTAATCCACACTAACATTCAAGTTATTTATTACAGAGGCTCTTGCACTTCATTTTAAGTTCATTTTTATCTAGCAGCGTGGCTCTAGAGATGGCAGTGTTCTTCTATCGGTTGGTCGGTCGATCCACCACTTTGGTCCAAATTGAAAATATCTCAAAAACTACAGGATGGTTTGACTACTGGCATTTAGCTCAAAGCACTACTGTGCCTCAGTGCAGCTTCACAGAGCCGATAGCATGGCTGACAATGCAAATATTATCTATAACTATGGTATTGTATTAACAATAAAATGACTATTGCAGTAATAATGACTTAATATGTTCAATAAAAACTTTTTTAATGAATGACAGTGTTAGTGTCAATGGTTTATAGTATTTCTGAAATTGTATAGCTTTATTAATGGTGTAAGTGAAACCGTTTTTTCATTACTGTCAGACAAAAGTCTTACACAAGGCTCTGTGTCTTGTATATAGCATTTACAGAATGTGATCAGTTTGTTTTTCCCTTAGTATTGGTCAGCTCAGCAGTTCACAGAAAGAGGAACAAAAGCTCCACTGTATGTATTGTTTTTATTCTTTCTTGATGACCTCCTCAGTGCATCATCTGCCTGATGACAAACCAAATGACCAACAAGATGACAAGAAGGCCCCTGGCCCCACCTGAGGATGCAAACTCAGTCACTCACTCACAGAGCTGATAGTATGGCTGTAGACTCTTGGTCTTGTTAAATTACCTGTGAGGCTAATATATGTTATTGTACTTTCTGTTATTATGCATTTTGAATGTTGTCCAGTCACTGAATATTTGAAACTGGATCTACTGAATTGTGAGGGAAGCATTGGTTTGGTTGGAGGGGTTGCTTTCATGATGGTAGACAGAAAAATATCTTCCCACAGTCCTCTGAAGTGGAAATGCTTTGAAACTCTCCCTCAATAGGAAAAAACAACTTCATTTAACATCCCTACATGAAATCTGCTGAGGGCTGTTTTTATCCAAAACAGGAGTTATCTGTTTGCTCTAATCTAGTGACTGCAGACTGGTGTGTGGGCTGTATGACAATTGTAGGCTGAATGGAAAGATTGTGAGTATTACAAAGTATTATACTAATGTGAGTATTTATCAGAGAATGTGAAAGCCAAGTTTAGTTTTATAGGTGCATGTGTGGGAGGGAAGATTTGAAGATGGGGCTTCATTGACTTGATTGGCTTGATTGATCAAAAAATTACAAATTTGAACCCAACCCGAAGCTACAGACAATAGCCTTTGGGCTGTGGTCAGGCAGCAGAACTGTATAACAGTTTAAACAGTACAGTATGGTTGTAATTGTATTAGTCTTCAGACCAGTGTGAGTGTACGGTGTCAGCGCTGGAGTATTTTCTGGCTGCATGAGTTAACATTCTGGTATCGGAGGATTTCTTATATTAAGACTATTATATCTGGACGCAAATTTGCTTTTATTTCAGTTTATGCCCCAACCCAATATGAACCAGAGTTCTTTCCCAGCTTAACAGAAGCCTTATTGCACCTTCAGGACTTCTCGCTCATCCTTGGTGCAGACATGAACTGTAATGTAAATGTGATATTAGATAAATCTGCTCAGCGCTCCACGGCCACACAGCTACAAGCATCAAAAGATTTTCAAAACTTTCTGTCAGTATTTAGTTTTAAAGACCTTTACCGTGCTATCCACCCCACATCTAAACAATATACTTTTTATTCAGCAAGACATCAGAGTTTCTCTAGAATAGATTATTTATTAACTTCAGCTACTTCCCTTTCTGAAATACATGATGTTGTCATCAAACCTTGTTCGTTATCAGATCATAGCATTGTCGCAGCATGCTTCACACTCCTGGGTACACCTCTTAGAGCTCCATGCTGGCGGTTTAATGTCTCACTTCTCACAAATGGAGATTTCTGTACTTTTCTCAAAGAAAAGTTAAATACTTTTATGGATGTTAATGCAGGCTCAGTAGATGACTCTAGATTTTTATGGGACGCTATAAAGGGTTGTATTAGGGACTCCTCAATTTCATTCTCATCCCTCCCTAATAAGAGTAGACTAACTAAGATAACTGAACTGGAGAATACTCTCAACCAGCTAGAGGCGCAACAACAAGCCACATTTTCTGAGGCATTACAAGGCAGAATAGCTGTGACAAGAAGTGAGTTGAACTCTTTGTTAAGACGTAGGGCGGAGTTCTTAATGCATAGAACCAGAAGAACATATTATTTCAGTGGCGCCAGACCAAGTCACCTTTTAGCTCTAAGATTGAAAAATCATGAAAAATATTCACACATTACAGCCATTAAAACACCTCTTCGCACCCTGAGCAACCCACTTGATATCAATACTGAATTTAAATCTTTCTATTTGTCTCTTTACAAATCTGAAATTTCCCTTGATACGGAGGTGTGTGCAGATTTTTTTCAGGATCTTAATCTAATTTCTTTGTCTGACAACGAGTCAGAGCGACTTAATACCCCCATTTCTATAGAAGAATTGAGGAAGGCTCTTGTTAATTTGAAAAAGGGCAAATCCCCTGGGTGGGATGGAATTCCACCTGGGCTATACCTTACTTTCTGGGATGTACTGGGCAAACCACTATTGGACATGATTAATACAGCCATTGATAAGGGTGCATTTAATTCTAGCACTAACACAGCTATAATTACAGTCCTGCCCAAACCAAATAAAGATTTAACTAAATGTGATAATTACAGACCTCTCTCTCTCCTGAATGGGGATGTTAAACTATATGCTAAAGTGCTTGCAACCCGGTTGGAGATACATCTTACAAAACTTATACACAACGACCAAACTGGTTTTATTAGAACTCGCCTAGCAGCTGATAATGTGCGTCGCCTGTTACATATTATTCATGCAGCTAGCAATATTGATCCTCCTTGCTCGATTCTATCGCTGGACGCTGAAAAAGCGTTTGACCGATTAGAATGGGAATATCTCTGGACAACGTTGGACAAATTTGGGCTAGGTATGCATTTTGTTAATATGATTAAGGTTTTGTACGCAAATCCCTCAGCAATGGTTTGCACAGGCCAAGTCTGTTCTGCCCAGTTCCCAATATCAAGGGGCACTCGCCAGGGTTGCCCCCTTTCACCCTTACTTTTTGCTCTTTCCCTCGAGCCATTGGCGCAGAAAATAAGACAACATCCATCAGTACAACCCATCACTTTTTGTAACACGGAGCATCGTATATCCTTGTACGCTGATGACATCCTTCTCTATGTAGGCAGTGCTGGTTCTTCGATCCCACATTTGCTCTCCTCTTTTGATACATTCAGCTCACTCTCAGGGTACAAAATTAACTGGACGAAGTCAGCGCTGATGCATTTAAATTCAGATGCGCTTCAAGGTACCCTGCCCTCCCATATACCAGTAGTTAAAAGCTTTAGATATCTTGGAGTTGAAATGTTTCCCTCCACGTCGTCCATTGCAATAAAAAACTTTCAAGGTATATGCAGTCAGATAGAGAAGGACTTTGAGCGCTGGTCGAATCTTCCTAATTCCCTTCAAGTCCAAATAGCAATAGTTAAAATGGATATACTTCCTCGTGTTAATTTTTTCTCTTCCATGATCCCTCTTGCTCCCCCTTTGGGATATTGGGATAAGCTTCAGTCATTAGTTTCTAAATTCATATGGAAAGGAAAGAGACCGCGCCTAAAACTCACGACTCCAGCGAGACAAGACGCTAGGAGGGCTAGCTCTGCCAGATTTTAAAATCTACTTCTGGTCCTATGTGCTACGCCCTCTATCTACATGGTTCAACCCTAGTTCCTCCGCTTCTTGGAGACCAATTGAGGAGAATATTGTATTACCTCACAGGTTGCAAGACCTGGTGTATGCTAATATACCATTGAAAAAAGCCAAATTACGACTAGGCCCTGTTATATCATTTCTGCTCACATCTTACCATGCTGTAATGAAGCATGTTGGCACAGATTATAAATGGCATAACCACACACCACTTTTTAATAACTTCTCATTACTCACTGGTAACGTGCCCTTTTCATTTCCACATTGGAAGAATAGGGGAGTGAATGTATTAAAAGATTTGTATGGTGCCCATGGTTTATGAGCTTTTAATGACCTACAAGCTGAATTTGATCTTCCAGGTTCATCTTTTTTCTTTTATATGCAGTTAAGATCAGCTATGAGGGCATACGGTGTCCCGTGGGGAACAGCTCTCCCTACACATTCCCTACGTAAGTTACTTGCTTCAGTAGGACCTACACAGGGGATGATTTCTAAACTTTACAAATTCATTTCTGGACCCTATAAACCCCTACCAGTAGAGGGTATCTGGAATAGAGATTTAAATGAAGTACATGATAGAGAGATCTGCTGGAACACAGTGTGGGGAAATCTTAGTGGTACATCCAAAAACCCCAACCATCAATTAATACACTATAAGTATGTTCATAGGATGTACCTCACCCCCAGAAGGCGTTATTCTATGAAGATCACCACGTCTCCAAACTGTGATCTCTGCCCACTTAATGTCCAGGGGTCTTTCTTGCATGTTTATTGGGAGTGTCCCGGCGTGGTTAGATTCTGGAAGGAAATATCTCTCACTTTAAGTGACATTCTTAAGATCAGGATCCCAGTCTCCCCAGCCTTACTTCTGCTTAATGACGACTCCTTTTTAAATCTGTCCCTGCAGCATAAACGTATACTATGGGCCGGTCTCACAGCAGCCAAGAAGATGCTGGCCCTTAGGTGGCAGCCGCCACATTCCTTGGCTTGGCAGCACTGGGCCAATTCATTTCTTGAAATTGTGCTGATGGAGTAGTCCGTTGCCCGTATGCACAGGGCCAGCCATGAGACTCTGCAGGCATGGGAGGCAGCATACAAGTTAGTTAAAGAAAGGGTGCAGCATGGCCGATCATTGATGATTGATCTTTCTGTTATATTTTTATTAGGGGAGAGATCCTGGGTGGGGGGGATTATAGGGAGTCGCCTTGGGGTCGGGGGGTGTGGGGTGTTATAGGGGTTCTAATACTGTTGCTTTCCTAAGGATGTACAAAGGACTTTATTTCTGTTACATTGCTGGGTAGGAAAAGAAAGGAATACACTGTGTATATGATGTGATTATATATATTTTGTACATTTTTCAATAAAAAATTGATCACAAAAAAAAAAAAAAAAAAACATTCTGGTATCGGGGGAAAAAACGCTCTGGGTGCTTTGTATTTCTTCACAGTCACAATTGTCTTTAGTGGCGCTAAGCCTCAGATGCAGCGACAGTCCCCTTGAAAAATAGATAGCGGAGATATCGGAAGGGGAGGAGAATGCCTGACATCCGGCGCAATGTCAGGCTTTATACCCGCACTCTACATCAGTAAGCCAGACTACTATCATAGTGGCATCTATTTGCGTGGATACTTCATAGTAGATCATAATACAAGGAACATGCTCAGTGGTCTCATTGAAGTGAATGCTTTTTTTGTTGCAGTGCCATTGGGTATTAAAGGGATACTTCACCGATTAGCATTAAGCTTTGTATCAGTAGAAACCGGGTAGTATTTTCGAGTGACCGTGCTTCCCTCCCTCATGTCCCCCTGAGACGAGAGATCTCTGTATTGTGTGTCTGGAAAGAAACCTCTGATGACACAAAAATCGTCATTATGCGTCATCGGAGGCTTTTTTGGCCAAAGGCTAGAGACTACAGCCAGTAGGAGCTAGTTCCGCATGTTTTCAACCCGCCCATAGGGGGTGGGACCTCACTCCCAGAATGTCCAATTTGTGTCAGCCATCTTGAAGCTAAGCTAACAGGCAACAGCAACCTTGCAATTATGTGCATTCAAACTACTGCACATGTGTACCACCGGGATACATTGGTACAGATCGGAGAATATGCAGGAAACTTTATTACAGACGGAATACTCGACACACTACGTGAGCTTCGCCTGCTATGGAGACCAGCACCTCAGCCTGCGGTGACGCTTGATGCCGCTAGCCTTGGAAGGGGACATCGAAAGTGGTGTGCGAGAAAACGGAAACGTGGAACAAGGGCAGGAGTTCGAGCTAGGTGGAAAGCTAATGCTAGCCGGCCACCTGTCCCATCCATCCTGCTTGCAAATGTCCGCTCATTAGATAACAAACTGGACTACATCCAACTTCAACGAAACGAAACATGCCTGAACAACAGTGTACCGGACTCTATCTAGCTATCCAGCTACCAGGCCTGCTAGCCTTCCGAGCAGACAGAGTTGCTTCTCTGTCGGGTAAAACTCGTGGAGGTGGGCTGTCCATACTGTATATGTTAACACGGACTGGTGCAGAAATGTGGTGCTTGTATCCAGCTACTGCTCACCGCTGGTGGAGTTTGTGACTGTTAAATGCCAACCATTCTACATTCCACGCAAATTCACGGCTGTGTTTATACTCAGTGTTTACATCCCACCAAGCGCTAATGCTACCAATGCGTTAGCTGACCTTTACGGAGCTATCAGTGAGCTCCAAAGCGCACATCCAGATGGACTATTTATTGTTGCTGGTGATTTCAACCACGCAAATCTCAAGAAAGTTCTTATATTCTACCTTCACCTCACGGTGAACCTAACTTACAACAATCAGTGCTCTGTTACAAGTCTACTTATGCCCTGTCTTTTGTTGTCTGTTGTCTGTCCTGTCCCTTGTCTGTCTTAAATGCTCTACTTTAAGTAGTAATTGCACTTTATGTATAGTCTATAATGTGTGTGCACTAAATGTAGCCTGTCTCATATGTCGTTTTTATATTATATATTTATAATGTTTTTATAAAATGTCGTTTTTATATATTTTAAATGTGTAACACCACTTGAGCCACGGTGAAACGTTGTTTCGTACATTGTATATGGTTGAAATGACAATAAAACCCACTTGACTTGACTTGACTGCCCTCTGTAACTGGTAGGCGTGGCTTGGGTGTGGCCTCGTAGGCAGAGCCATAGAGATAGTAAGAGTTGCGACACTCGTTGATCTCGCTAGCGGTGTGGTCACGTGGTTCATGTAAGCCTGTATAGTTCCAAACACACGCAGCGCTGTCATGTTCTACTATGGTACTGACAGCAGCGATTGCTATATTGAATGGTAAACATAAATAAAAACACATATGCATGTACTTGTTTGATTGTTATTGCATATTTGTAAATGTCAGTTTTACATTTGGAGTGGTAGGTTGACAACTGAAAGCTATGTATAGATACGTTTTTAAGTTTTGGAGGGAAAGCTTCACGTCCCTGTTAGCATGGGTAGCACTAGGCTACTGTCTTGTATTGTCCTTTGTGTCACGGGGGCTTGTTTAGTTTATTTACATTTTGTATTAGCCTGTCCAAACGCGTTCGTTCTGACATGTCTGGGACAATGCCAATGCAAAAAACGTCCCGGGGACCCGAAGGACAACACAAGGGTTAACCTTAACCTTACTACATCTTTTTTTAAATCAAAGATGATTCAAGATGTTCTTTTTTGCACATCTGGACTATTGTATTTTCCTTGATTTTGCTTGTAATTCCGATTCACTTACCCGTGGTCAGAGAGTGATTGAGAAAGCAGAGTAGCAACAGTCCATTCAGCGTTTAGCTAGTGTCCAGCCCACTTCTTCTGATGAGGCAGGAGTTGACCACACAACCATGATAATTTTAAGACTAAGCCATACACAAAGTATCACATATATTAAAGAATAACAACTCATTACACTTGGATGAATAAATGAAATGTATTTTGTTTATTAAACAATGAGTGACACAACAAGAACACGTACAGAAAAAAGGGAATACAGTGGGGAAAGGAGACAATTAAAAAAAAGCAATACAAATAAGATTTACCGCTGGCACCACTGGTTATAAAACCCTTCAGCAAATGCAGATTCTACTGCCTAACATCCGCACACTGCAAAGGAGGATGCAGCATATAAAGCTGGAGCCAGGAAGGTAAACAACCATGATAAGGGGTACCTTGGCAGCAAGAGTCAGACTAAGAAGGCAATTTCAACACAGCAGACTTCCTCAACTAAGGTCATAACATCTAGTCCACTGCCAAACACCTTACTGGTTGCCATGGATGTATTTGGCCTCTCCATCCCCGGCACACCGTCCGCAGCCTCCAGTTGCCTCTTATTTCAGCAGCCAGCACCAGCAGCAGTCGCCAGCACCAGCTAGGGCTGCTCGAATATGGAAAGAAATATGATCATAATTATTTCGGTCAATATTGAAATCACGATAATTTAATACGATTACTCGTTGACTTCTGGAAAGATGTTGCAATTATTGAACTTAAACAGTGGAAAACGTTAAATAAATCAACAGTAAAAACAGTATTGGTGTAGCGATACCTTCACAGCTGGCAAAGTCAAGTTAACAAACTAGCAGGCAATCGGTCGGCTACCAAGATAAAAATATATATAATTACGCTGTGCACACATACAAATAAATATCAGTATATGCGTCATAAATGGCCTCTGATAAAATATAGACAGTTGACAATTCAAAAGAGGTAGCTATTTAATCAACTTACCTCAGCAGTTACTCGACGGCCAGCAATGAAAATGAATGATGTCCGACGCCGTGAATGGATTGTTTGGAACTATGCAAGACTGCATACCCCGGAAGTAGGCGGCAAAAAGCGTACAACGGAGTCCAATGGGAGTGTCGCCACTCTGTCTTTCTCTATCACTCTGCTCATAGGGAAGCAAAGCAAGTGCATTCTGGGAGTGGTTCTTTCATCCACATGAGCCAAAAATATATTTTCTTGCTTTTCTCGGTCTAGAAGACACCAACTTCTACAATTACTTCACATTTCTACTACATAAATGACCCAATTTAAATACATATTCATCTTTCCAGCTGTGAAATATCCCTTTAACTTTGTGTATGCTGCACCTGTTTGTCTAAATCCAACACTTAATTGCGTTTTACTCTGGCTTCTAATCTTTTCCTTCAACCTTAAATGATTGCTTCAATTTATTTTCTAACAATAATTGATCCAGGATTCATTGGTCTATCAGTCACATTCTCAGCCAATGCAATCACAGAAAAGCATTTGATGTGATCAGTTTGTTTTTCCCTTAGTACTGGTCAGTTCAGCAGTTCACAGTTAAAAGAGGAACAAAAGCTCCACTGTATGTATTATTTTTATTCTTTCTCGATGACCTCCTCAGTGCATCATCTGCCTGATGACAAACCAAATGACCAACCACATGACAGGAAGGCCCCTGGCCCAAAACTCAGTCACACTCTGCCACATTGAAGAATTAGGACATTATTCAATGTAATAGGAATAAGCAGTTTAACATTGGAAAGCAGAAAGGGAGACCGAAAATATAATTACAAGGAGCAAAAGCTCTGGAAGAATTAGGTGGCCTTGATCGATGGTGACATATGGGTCTCCAGACACAACAACCTTGAGAGCTATGTAAGTGTGATTGAATGGGTGAAAGTGGCATCAGCAGAGAGTGTAATAATCCTTGCAATGTGCCTCCTGGGACTTTTTCCTTTCTAAGGCCAATTGCAGTTACTAAGTGACTGACAGCTCGTTCTAATGTTAAGGTTAGCTCAGATTTGTCATTTTTGGACTCGGGTCACAAGCCTTGACTGTAACAGCCTGCATGTGTTGGAAAATGCTCTGTATCTTTCTTCTTTATAGGTGGGTCTGAATATATGTAATCTAAAAGCGTTCTCGTCTGAACTGTGCTGCTTGGTGATAAAAAGTGCTTTTTGTTTTTAGCAGAAACATGTTAGTATAATTCTATGCTGCATAAGCACTTCAGCATACAGTGGTGTGCTCCTCTCATGCAGATGTGTTGAAGTGGATTTTCCTCTGCCAGTCTTATGAGTGGCTCCAGTGGCAGTGACCTAATAGCCTGATAGTCCTGTAGCGAGGTGGCCCTGCGTGCCATTTTATATAGGTTTTCATTGTTGGAGGCAAGAAAGGAATCATTAGGGATGGGGTTCTATACAATTTTATCAAATTCAAATCCAGTGTGGTCCAGTGTTTCAATCCCTTGTTTACCTTCTAACTTAAAGGTAAAATAAAAAGTGTAATCAACTTTTGTTGAGAAGCTGAGAAGGCAGTTGATCACATTACTGGAAAATGTTGATATGAATCAAAGTTTACCTGGGAGATTCTCAAATTGATGTGAGGTGTCAGATCATTTCTTTAGAGACGAGTAGCCACTCTGTTACAACTACAAAAACACACAGTCCACTCAAAGTTGTACAATGGTGTTACACAGTGTCTTTTCGCTCAACAATCTTTGGCTAAACAACAGATGACAGCTGTAGACAGCACATTGACCAGAGAACAGGCAAACGTAAAATTTAAGCTGCTACGCCTTTAATGCTGATCTAACCTATCGCTGGTGATGGAATCGTAATGGGTGAAAGCGTCAGAAATTTGCCATCTTGTTTTCCATTGCTTTTTGCTTATAAAAAAAGTGAGTGAGAAGAGATGATAGTTTGATAAATGACAAATGTGTTAGCGTCAGAGCTTAAAGATTCTGGGTATTCTGCATTTAAATTTGAACAGGCTAAAACCCACCCTTAGGGATTATCCACTTCTGATTCATTCAACAGTAAAGCGTGTCATGAAACTTTGAAGTGATGGTAACCACGGGAGAACCTGACGTAATCTGTTCTGCGTGCTGGCATCAGGTGACAGACACAGACACATCCCAGAAAATCTGACCATCACACCTTGGGCACCTCTGTCATCCCCATTTTTTGGTGTGTGTTGCCATTCTCCCCTTTGCGCATTCCGGCCCATTGCTATGAATAAAACATCACCTGAGACTCGCTCTTCTCTCGGCTCCAAATGTCACTGCTTGTTTTCCTTCCATGCAATAGCTGCATGGCAGAAATCTGAAACCCTAAATCCCAAAACATGTACTATAAAAAAACCACCGAAGCATGGACACATGCAACATGCAGGCATACACAAATAGACCCAGATAAAACTAAACATTAAAAACACATAACAGAGAATGATCATCATAATAATGATGACATTTCTTTCAAAAAAAATGTAAGTTAAGCCATCAGAGCACAGAATGGGACCGCACACAGTCAAGGATCTACAAATCCCATTTCACATTGACATAAGTCTGAATCAACAGAAGTACATTGCCAGGATAAGTCTTCCCAGGTGCTATCTATGTATCAAAATCCCTTCGCCACAAGAAACAACAAGAACAACCTCCGAGCTAGCGAGCTACTGTTGCAAGTTTTGAAGAATATTTGGATTGTGCATTAAGGCAGGCCTGCATGGTTCTTTCAGTGAATAATTGTAAAGATTTACAAAGAATATGTTTACGGCACTTACTATCTAACTGGGACGTTTTGGGACCGATTGGTGGGAATTGCTATGAACGAAGTACACGCGCCGATACACTGGTAAGAGCAAATTGCGTTCAACCATGTATCCAGCTAATTTAAATAGCTCACATTACTGGAATTGTGTGAACAGTTAACTTCATTTGTTATATATTATGTGATGTTTTCTTTTGCGAGGTGCAAATGTTCCACCAAAACAAGTTCCTTCCTGAGACTACTTTGCAGAGCCACCTTCACTGCACCTAAGGCTTATTGTGATTGGTTTAAATAAATGCAAACAACCCAGAGCGTTTTTCCTCCTATCCTAGAATGTATCTGTGGTGTAGCCAGACCTTACTCCACAGCGCTGTAAAGATAGGTCTGGCAATGCAAGATTACAATGACATTGACTTTAATTACCATTTCTTACATTATTTCTATTGGCAGTTTATTTAATAATTCCTCAAAACCATGATATTACGGTATGTACTGCAGGCTTTATCAAGTCTGTGTAGAAAACTAAGAAAACTAGACAAGGGAAAAACGGAAGTTGCGTTAAGCACATAACACCATAGACTGAAAAGAATGTGCAGGGATAGATGCTGAAAGGTGCTCTAAGCGATGTTGGGTGACGGCACTTCTTGTTGACGTTCGAAGTATTTTCAAACAAAACGAGGCTGGCGTCCCTGCCTCTGCTTCCTCCCCGCCCTCCTGGCTTCACGCGGCCGACAACAATCTAATGAGCGCCCGCATATCTTCCAGAAGACCGTTCAAGCCTTCGCCGCGAAAAAAATTATTTTATTTCCCCCTCAAAAATAGGTAATTGAGCACTGTAGTGGTTATGACCATATTAGTGACTATGTTACATGGAAACGGACCAAATTATGTTTGGGTCCTGTACAGTAAAATAGTGTTTTAGACGGCTAGCTGTAGTCTCGCTAAGTCCCGTGGGAATTCAGTTGTAGCAGGAAAAAGGTAACTAGTAGTGTGCAGGTTGGAGGAGCGTAGTTTGTGAAGAGTGAAGATCGGAGTTGTTCACAAGGGAAGAAGTTTGGAGTAACGTAACTGGAGAATATAGAAGATACTGAACACATGGAAGAGGCGTTTGAGTTTGATGGTCGTCCTTATTTATTCAAACCCGAGTATACAGGCGAAGAACTAGCATCACAAGAGTTGGAAAGAACGAGACAGACAGAGGGGCAACTGGCAGATGAAGCATCTGCTTCAAGGACACGGATTTCGGGCAACTGGTGGTGTTTGCGTGGGTGTTGTGACCCAATGCCTACCGAGGAAGAAAGCCTGTGCTGTAAAGAGTGGGATCTCATACAGCCAGGTAATGAAAACTGTGTCACCTGTACAGAGAAATTTGCTATTTACCTTTTTCCTGCTACAACTGAATTCCCATGGGACTTAGCGATACTACAGCTAGCTTATAGTATCACTATTTTACTGTACAGGACCCAAACATAATTTGGTCTGTTTCCATGTAGCATAGTCACTAATATGGTCATAACCACTACAGTGCTCAATTACCTATTTTTGAGGGGGAAATAAAATACAATTTTTCGCGGCGAAGGCTTGAAAGACTCTGGAAGACATACACCAGACCAGCGGGCGCTCGTTGGATTGTTGTCGGCCGCGTGAAGCCAGGAGGGCTGGGAGGAAGCAGAGGCAGGGATGCCGGCCGGGCATGCTAGTCCGGCTAAGGAAACCACAACGATCGACACGGACAAGACTCCTACTCACCAACGCCAGATGGATTGCACACTAAATGGATATTTATGTTACAAATACACACGGGACTGCAGCGTGATGATTATTACCGAAGCCTGGCTGAACACACTCACTCATCCTAGATGGCAGCTAGCAGCTAACAGGGTATGTGAATTTCAACAATGGCTAAGTTGCTAAACGTATCTTGTTGTCATGTAAGGGCCCTGTTCATGTTGCACAGACATTTTAATAGCATTTTGAGTTTGTTAAGAGGCACAAAGGCACTCTTTAGCTTATGCCCCCATAACTGCCGTTTTAGCTAACGGGAGCTCTGGGCATTAGCTACAGAAGCTCCATGTTGCTAGCACCAATTCGGCTCGTGGTTTTTGCTATAGACAGTACTCAAAAAAGTATAGTGATCAAGATGAACGTAAAAATTTCCCGGAGTTCTCCTTTAAGAGCATGAGTCTGACAGCCAGGACAGACTGTCCAAACCCCCTTTAGGTAAGGTTAATTATACATTATATATACAGTTTATAAATATAAGGTATATTAATGGAAATATGCAATTAGAATTGATTTAGAACAATAGAAAAAAATCCCAGCATTTCAGTTAGTCTGTTTGCAGTTCAGAAGTGAAAGCAACAGGATCAAATTCAGCTGCTTTAGGTGCAATAGCTTAAACAAACACTATATAAGAATTAGAGTTGAGCCGGATACTCGGCTGAAACGAGTATCCGGTACGGATAAAGCACTTTTGCCGAGTACGAGTATTATACGAGTAATACGAGTCAATATCTGTGCTCGGATTGAATAAAAATCCTCATTGGGTAGCTGACTGTGTCTGCGTTCTGTGATAGGCTAGTCACAGTGCCCCTCCCCTACACACATACAGATTTATTGTGTTGCTGTGTCCCGCTCTGCTCACTCACACACAGAACACTGAGAAGAGAACAGCTCTCTCTCTCTCTGTCTCTCCCTCAGTCACTCAGGTTTGCGGGTCTTTTCTGTTAATGTTTAGGGTTTCTTCAGCTTCAGGTTTGTTTTTTACTTCGGTTTGTAGTACTTACTTATCAACCAGTAGAGTTCTGGTAAACGTGGGGTTTGTTCAGATGTGGTGCTTGGTAGAATGCAACTTGCGTTGCATCTCTGCCTGTCGGAGATTTTTTTTCTTTTTTAAACCGTCAGCTGGCTCTAACCAGTTTTTTTTACTTCATGCATGAGTGTCTGACACTGTCTTACTGTATTTCATAAAAAAAAAAAAAAGGAAGTAGTGTTATAAAACTATATTACAAATTAATTAGCTACACACACACACACACACACACACACACACACACTCTCTCTCTCTCTCTCTCTCCCTCTCTCTGCCGGTCATCGGAGTTTTTTAAAGCCATTTCAAGACAACCCGACCCACTTCCAGGTTAAATCCTGTCCACTTCCGGGTTAGGCCCCGCCCAGTCCGAGTACAGATACAGATACAGATAATTCATATGGTTAACAGATACAGATACAGATAATTCATATGGTTAACAGATACAGATACAGATACAGATAATGCTGTACTCGCTCATCCCTAATAAGAATATTCACATGCCCTCTTTATTACATTAGATGCTGCCGCTTCAGGCCATAGATCCCAGTGTAACTAACTGTAATGTTGAGTTACAGAGGAGCTGTGTCTGTAGTTAAAGGATGAATCCTACCAAATCCTGCTAATCCCCCAACCTTTCATCAATTTGTTTGTACAACAATTTGGTTTATGACTAATTACCTGCAAAACTAATGCCATCATTGTCAGCTTCAGCTGTGCTTTGTGGTTAGTGTAAACATGTAATGTTTTCTTAAACCTGCATTGGACAATATTTGTGATATTGACAATTAAATAGCTCTATGTAGGCTAATGTGAAAGGGGTGACTCATTTTGTCAAACCAGAGAGAAGATGATGTAGCTGTATCCCTCTACTGTAGTGATACATATTTCAGAAAAAACACATGAGAATGGAAGTGAAATGGAAAATGAAATTATAGCATGCATGTTTTACTGTTTTCTTACAATTTATAGACCAAACATTTAACTGATCAATCAAGAAAATCATCTTTGAATTGCCTTGTTGCTAAAATGTGCTATATAAATAAAGTTGCATTGCCTTGCTGCTATCTGTATTCATTTTTGATGACGATCAAGAGGCCCTTACATGAATCCATTTAACTACCTGAGTCAGTGGTGTCTGAGAAATAGTATGCCCTGGAATTGCCTTTGTAAGGTCTCAGCTGTGGTGACCCAAGGATGATTTTATTGTCTTCTTTCTTATGTGAGTGATTGAGCTATATTATTTGAAACCAGCTATAAATTTCAACTCTGACGAGGATGCCAAAAAAAGAAAGAAAATAGCATATAAAACATACAAATGCATCGTAAGCCATCATTGTGTATTGAAAATGTTTATTAGACATGGCCAATATGTAAATCTATTTAATCACACTTATTATATTGAGGGTAAGTAAGGTGTGCTGTGACTGCTGCATCATAGCAGCATATGAGAAAACAAGCGCAAATATTGTTCAGGTACTCAAAGTTAATAGATCCACATTCATCAGCAAAAAGACCATGACAAGTAAAAAATCCCTTAGCCACACATCTGATTAGTAATGAGACTGAGTGCTTTTGATTAGTAACAAGTCGTTCTTTTCATGAATCCCAAATTGTAAATGGAAGATGATGGATACATCACAACAGGACTTGTGACTCTTTTACAATATTGCAAGCGCCTGCTGTCTAACAGTGTACATGTGAGTGTGTGTTTGTCCCTCTGTCTGTCTGCCCTTGGAGGTCCTGCACCTGTCTCTTGACTTGGCTCGCTCTCGTCTAACTGTTGAACTTGCCAAGCTAATCTTGCCTTGGCAGGCTGCTGCAGTACACCAGTGTTGTTTATATACTGTCAGTAGTGGAAACCAGGTTGAGAGAGCTTAGTTTTCTCTGAGGTCTTAGCGTGCAAGACAAGATAATAAGAGCCCTAGATGGGCTACCGTCAGCCACATGCCAAACAGGAGCACAGACAAGCTGTCATAACCTTCTTCTCTTTCTTTCTTTTCTTACCTTCTTGTTCTGTTTTCTACTCTATGTGGGGTTACTTAGAAGATCACCAACCTCAGTCATAGTTTTCACATGAGCTGCAGACATGGTGCATTTTAGTTCTCCACACCGACCCTGTTTATTGATTATCACTGCTCCAACAGCTGCTCTTTGGATGCACATACATGTGTGATGTCATGGCGATTGGCTTATGTAATTCAATTATGACAAGTGAGGGTTAAGTGTCTATAAATCATTGAAACTTAAACAAACTGTGGTTTTGCTTTGTGCCACAGCAGGCCAGCTGGCATAAGGACAGTGTCAGTGATGCAGCTGGAAAGCCCATCTGAGATTTTCTGACCATGTTTCTGCTGTAGGAATGGTAGAATTGGTCTGAGGCATACTACATCCAAAAAACTAAATGCAGCCAACCAAAATGAGACGGTGGATGCTCCTTTATTTCAGAATCAGTTTGCTGAACACTCTTCTCCTTAAAATCATCCAAAATTCATTTTCCTAACTCAAAAAATTATATTTGGGAGAATTGTGTGTGGTGCAAAAAGCTTTAAAGTACATTTTGATAAATGATAGGCCTTCTGGGATTAGTGGTGGCCATGAGATGAGAATGGGAGGCAAGAAGGATTTGAAGCTGTAGTCAGTGGGAGAGACAGAGAGTAGTGAGCAATATTTACTTTACTATATATGCACTTAGCTAGTATTGTAATTCTTCTATTTCCGTCATTTACATATGCCAACTATTGCATGTCTCTCGTCCTGGAAGAAGGATGTTCTGTTGCTCTTCCTGAGGTTTCTCCCTTTTTATTTGGGAGATTTTCCTTATCCAAATTACGGGTCTATGGTAAGAGGGTGTTGTATGTTGTTCCGATTGTAAAACCGTCTGAGTTAGGTTTACTTTTTAGTTAGAGACATTCTCCATACTCACTTTGCAATTACTACTAACAATTTTGTAGTTTTGTTGACTTGCACTTTTCCAGACATGCCAGTGCCGTCTAACTTCACTCTTGTAAAAAAATATATTTATAAAGATAAAGATACCCTCCAGACATGTTTTAATTCATTTCAAAATATTTTGCTTTGAATAATAATATCTGAGTTTTCCACACACAAAAAAAGTTGATTAGTTACAAATTCTTGAAATTACACTTAGTCCTCAAAAATCCAGAATATACAAATATGCAAATATTGTTAATTTCAAAGGTTTAACTACTGGACACAAAATGTGTCTTACTTCACTGAAAAGTCTATTCTCAGTCTATGTGCACTGGAGGTTTCAAGTTTCCACACCACACTTTAGGTTGCTTATTGTACTGAGATTTATGGAGTGATATTCCTATCTTTATTCAAGAGCGCATTATTTCAATTTGAGAGCATTTCTCACTAATATTACGTTCAGATGTTGTAATAATTTCCCTCAAAACCTTGCTCTCACACTCAAATAGTCACTGCTCGCGCTTGGATTTGCTGTGCTTGTGCTCAAACTTTCTGCTTGGACTCAGATATTTCTCCTTGCACTCAGGCTGATTCTGCGCGCTTGGAAATCTTCTCCTCTCGGATTTTTTAAAGCTTTGAAGTGGGACATATCAAGTTACGTACACAACTATGAGGGTGAGTAACATAAATTAAGCACATAGCATATGGCGCTAGCCATAGCTAGCCTAGCTTGACGTCCGTAAACAAATAGCTTTTCTTTATACCCATAGTTTAGCTAGCTAGATTGAATGACATATGACGGACAGTATGAGTGTATTTACAACTGGTATTTAATGACCCCACTTTGTATTTTTTCCTCGTTTGGTTAACCATGTTCCTGGGGATTTGGCTAATTTCAGACATGTTAGAGGCAATAGTAAAACCTAAACTGTAATATACTGTAACTGAAAAACAAAAGAAACTGGATTGTTTGTATCAGTATTTACATCACTGTTGTATGTTTTTCAGATATTGTTCTAAATTCTTATAACACTATTTTAACAATAAAAACATTCATACATAGCTGTATAGAAAGTTGTAAGTACAATTTCACTCCTATAATAAAACACTATTTAAAAGAGCAGTTATTTATTTTTACCCTAATGAAATCAATACAAAGCAAACTGAACAGAAAAAAACAAGTATTTTGTTTCAGTTTCCCTTCTTCCAGGTGGGGCTGAAGTACCCCTGTTGAGCCTCATCACAGCTGCACTGTGTGCATGGACCAGTGTTGTACAACCACACTACTGTGTTGTTCCAGTCAGTACATTACTCCAAACTCAAAATCCCATTGGCTCCCCCTGTACTCACCTGTGTGCAGAGGGCAGGCAGTAGTGGCACAAATCAAGAACGTTGGCAAGTCTGATAATAATTTAATTATAAAATCATGTTACATACACTTATCATTTCTTTATCTTGCTTAAATTTACAGGGTGCACAACAAGGCCCGAGAGAGAAAATGACTGTGATGTCCACAAATCCAAAGCAGAGAAGGTAAGGTAAGATAGTAATGATGTTAAAGAAAGCTATGTACACCTAATATCTTATGTGTTGATGTCTATGAATTTGTCTTAAATAGGAGCACACTATACAAAGACAACAGTGGAGAGTTGCTGGATCTGTCTGTCCTCAAAGTGCCAGAGATCTACAAGGACTTCACACCTGTTTCTGCACCATCACCTACATCCAAGTGACAAAAGAGAGAACTATTGTTTTATCTGCTTACATGAATAGGTGCCTGTAATGTCTGCCCACATATACAATCAATTCAATAAATGTTGATAAGTATCACTGATATTTCTTAAATCATTGTAGTTTTTCAGAGCAATAAGAATAAAGCCATGTTCATATTTGCAACAAATTAAAACCCTTATCAAGGCAAATAGGTTTTCCATGTTCTGTAATCTTTATAAAAAAAACAGTACAATTAAATTTACCAGAGTAGACACTTGCAGTTGTTAAACGGCTTTAATTTACCTTATCAAAACAATGAGTAATTCATAACAAACTGCACAATATTTGACACAAAACCTAAAAAGCGTATGGTTCATACTCCTGTGAAGCAGTACACTTTGCCTGTAGGATTTACTGTAGCAGGAACATTGATATTGGCAAACAGATGACCCAGGTACAGGTGAGTTTGTGAGCAGGGTTATGATATGAACTAAAATAAAGATAAGATAAGCCTAGTGTTCACAAGAGGGATAATTCAGGTATTGCAACACAAGTTAAGAATAATTGAATTAAATAGGAGGTATATACGTAGAAGATAAATTAACTATACAAGAGCAATTAAGGTAAAGTTATGAGGTAGTAGCAAGCTAAAGTGACGTATAATCAATAGCAGGGAGTCATGTCAACAGTGTACACCAGAATAATATATACTGTGATTAAGTAATGATTCTTAGTGTCTGTAGCCTAGTAATATAACAAAACAGAAAAATAATATAGTGTATGATGCAGTATGGAGAACAACCAAGTCCCATATGACCCCAAGAGACTTTAAGAGCAGATGATGTTGCAGATGGTTGTAGTCTGTAGTCAGTCATACAGTAGGTAGATCTGGAACAGCAGGGTGACTTGTAGCTTTCATGGGTTGGTGATAAGACACTGTGCTGCTATGATGCAGCATTGGTCGAGCCCTTCAGCCTCAACTGGAAGAAAAGAAAAGAAAACAAAATGCTTGTTTTTTTCTGTTCAGTTTGCTTTGTATTCATTAAAAAAACTGCTATTTAATGAGCAAATCATTTCTAGATCTGTTTTTATTATAGTGATACAATTGTACTTAACATTACAACGTTTTATACAGACTGATATGAATCCATCATTTTCAAACTAACATTATATGAAGGAATGAAGACTAAATTCTGATGAACAACACACAACAGTGATGCAAAAACGGACACAATCCAGTTTCTGGTGTTCTTTCAGTTATATTACAGTTTAGGTTTTACTATTGGCTCTAACATGAAATTAGCCAAATCCCCAGGAACAAGGTTAACCAAACGAGGAAAAAATACAAAGTGGGGTCATTAAATACATACATACTGTCCATCATATGTTGTTCAATCTAGCTAAACTATAAAGAAAATCTATTTGTTTACGGACATCAAGCTAGGCTATGTGCTAGCATGTCTGAAATTAGCCAAATCCCCAGGAACATGGTTAACCAAATGAGGAAAAAATACAAAGTGGGGTCATTAAATACCAGTTGTAAATACACTCATACTGTCCGTCATATGTCGTTCAATCTAGCTAGCAAGCTAAACTACCGGTATAAAGAAAAGCTATTTGTTTACGGACATCAAGCTAGGCTAGCTATGGCTAGCACCATATGCTACGTGCTTAATTTATGTTACTCACCAGGGGCAGATTGGCCATCTGGCAAATCTGGCAAATGCCAGAGGGGCCGGACCAATTTTTTTAATGTGGGCCGGTCAGATTTTTTTTTTTAAATATACAAATGAATTGTCTTTACAGACCGACAGCGCATAGGCTGTTTTTTATCGCTTGCGCGATTTCACTATGATTATAATCATAATAATAATATTAATATTAATAATAATTATTATTATTAAGCATTTGGCTAGTCGGCAACGGCCGGCCTGGTCCCGAGATGGGCCGACCGACCCAATCAGAAGTTACTCAAATTGGGACGTTCAGTCAAAATCAAGCACTTCACCTTCAAACGGGATCTCCGTTTGCAGGGTTCAGGCTGTACCGGACTCTCCCGGTGATCATGATGTTCTGGGGGACCGGCTGCAGCAGCGAGAAGCCGCTGCTGACGGGCGCAGAGCTCCGCCGGAGCTCTGATTGCTGTCGGTCCACGCAGCCGTTTGACGGCATCAAGTATTACATTGACAGTTTCATTACCGGTTAAAAACGTCTCGTTGTCGCGTTAAATAGTAGTCTAATTCAGTGTTTTGGTACAGTTGGTTTTAACACCTGATGCGAAGAGGAGTAGCCTACACATGACAACCCTGAACAAGCAGCGTCGTTCTGCGCTGTCTTTCTGCTGTGCCCCATTCACGTAGTGTCACATTTTACACTTTGTAGGTTTAACTCTGCAATTAATCCGCGGTTCACATGTATGCATGAACTGTGGTGGTCCGTTACAATAGTCTCAAAATCCATGCACCATCACTGATCATTTTTGATCAATAGAATGTAGAAAACACACTTCATAACGTTTTGTATCCATAACATAATTGTGTTATTCTACAATTTAGCAGTAAAAGCAGTAGCCTCTGAAAGTCAATCCTACATTTTTCAACTTGGGAGCAAAACGTGCTCTTTGGGGGAAAAAAGTTACCATAAAGCCCATAAAACAACTGGACTTTGTCTGTCCGGCCCATGTCCCGGACGTGAAAGCCCCCTTACTGGACTATTGAATATTATAATATTCCATTATATTTTGTATTTTAAATTGTTACCTGCCACCAGAATTTTGTGATTTCCTTGCCATAAATATAGACATTTTTACCATAAATTGGTGCCCAAAATGTCTTTTACCCTCAAAATTTCATGGGGGAGGACCCCCAGACCCCCCTGCTTTATGTGTTCCCCCAAAGGCAAATTCTGAGCAAGGAAAAACCCTGAAGTATAATCACAGACAGCCATAAAGACATTAAAATGGCAGAGTTAGAGTTAAAAAAAGATGAAAAGATGGAGAACCAGACAGACAATATGTACAGTGTCAAACAGAGAGAAATACAGACAAACAGACAGACAGTGACAACAAAGAACAACATACTGTAGAGAATGACAGTAACAGCATACAAACGGCATAAACAGATTTGTTATAAACGTGTGCTCTTTAAAAAGTAGTAAGCATTGTTTGCCAGTTACTTACATTAAATGTTTAAAAATATGTTACATAAGGTACTGCTTATATTATTTCACCATTTGTACACAAATGTAATTAGTGAATGCCGTGGGCTGCATGGTATTGTGGGCTGGTGTGACTACGGTGCCAGGGCAGAATTTTTGTCCCAGTCCGCCCCTGTTACTCTGTTACTGTTACTTGTGTACGTAACTTGATATGTCCCACTTCAAAGCTTTCTCCCGTTTCCTGATGGGTGCAGGTGAAAGAGCGTCGACCATTCTGTGCACATTATTGACATATACTAATAATAAAGCGATGCACGGCGGGGGTAAATAAACTTGGGTTACAGAGGAGCGTCCGCAACGGATGTTCTAACATAAACAAATGCACCCTCAACGGGGCATTGATCATATCATTGGTCAACACTACAGCTGGCATTCTATTGGTTGCTGAATTTTGATAGGGTTGTCACACAAACAATCCGAGCGCAGGAAAAATCCGAGAGGAGAAGATTTCCAAGCGCGCAGAATCAGCCTGAGTGCAAGGAGAAATATCTGAGTCCAAGCACAAAGTTTGAGCACAAGTACAGCAAATCCAAGCATGAGCAGTGACTATTTGAGTGTGAGAGCAAGGTTTTGAGGGAAATTATTACAACATCTGAACGTAATATTAGTGAGAAATGCTCTCAAATTGAAATAATGCACTCTTGAATAAAGATAGGAATATCACTCCATAGAGATTGGCATTCAAACTAGTGTGATGTCACATAATCATTGAGTATGTACACATCTTAAACAGCCATATTATGCTCATTTTCAGGTTCATAATTGTATTTTAAGGTTGTACCAGAATAGGTGTACATGGTTTAATTTTCAAAAAACACCATATTTTTGTTGTACTGCACCGCTCTCTCTCACTGCTGCAGCTCCTCTTTTCACCTGGTCTCTGTTTTAGCTACAGAGTGAGACCTCATTTCTTCTTCTTCTTCTGTACTATCTTTGATTGCACTCGCACATGTGCAGTAGCTCAGATGTAAATCATGTCAGCTAGCTAGCTCCATAGACAGTAAAAGAAAGGCTTTGGTTTCTACAACTTCAGTCAGTTACAAGGCAGGATTAGCTGGGAGACTTCTAAATGAGGGCGCACATGTAAGTAGTTCTTTTGTAGATTATGGTGAACTTGTGTGTGTGTTGTAGCAGTGCTTTGCTATTGAGAACGAGGTAGCATGCTAGCGTTAGCATGCTAGCGTTAGCCTCAGGCAGAGCAACGGCAGGGCGTGGAGGAGTCAGATGGACCTACATAGCTCCACACTTATCATTATTCACCTACGAATGCACAAAAAGACACAAGCTTAGGAATAGTTTATCCACATTTCTTCCCATTGCTCTTGTTCTTCTTTCTTTAGAGAGTGATAGATGACTGTTTAAGCCCATAGATTGTATTTCGTAATAGCTGAAATATTAGATCAATTTGTTTTATGTTGTTGTTGGAAGATTACACTACTTTGATAATGTTACGGCCACAGCAAACAAACACAACTTAGGCTAAATGTCAACATATTGAATAACACCAAACCCGAGGATTAATTAAAGTAAATTAAAGTTTATTCACAACTTAACTATGGTTGATTAAACCAAAACTATGGGAGTCTGGAGGTCTGGCCAAAAAGAACAAAAGAAGGGAAGAAGCCTAAGCCAACCCATCAAGGGCCGTTGGACCCAGAACTACCCCCCCCTACACTGTAGTAACTAACTAACATAAACAAAGCCGTGAAAACTAGACTACCAGACCTCCATCCTCAATACAATAAAACACAAAAAAAGAAAAAAGCAGACAACATTGGTCAGAGCTGCTTCAGTCTCAGATAGAGATTTCTGTCTCCCAGCCTCTCTTATATCCAGGGGCAGGGCCACCCTCAATCAGATATCAGGAACACCTGAGATGAACAGAGGAAAAAGAGAGCAGGGTGGGGAGCGCGTAACAGATACATTAGTATCAAATAGAGATCTTGTGACCCACTTTGTGGGTGGGATGTATGTGCACGGCTAGCAAGCTTAACACACTTCCAGTAAAGGTTGAAGAAAGGAGTGGGCCTCTGAAGTTTGTACTAGAAGCTATTTTAAAACTCTGAAAATAGTGTTGGAAAAAGCACAACAAATTCAAGGATAATGACTACAAACACACATGGGAGAAGTTGGCCTTCAGGGCTTTCTGCTAGAAAGTCTTTTCTGCCAGGATAATTCTTAAAAAACAAAACTACTTTGGTTAAGTAGAGAAAAAAAGATAGTGGTTTGGGTTAAAATAAACCCTTTCTGGCACACAGAACAACTTTGTCACTAGCACAGGAATTTCCCCAGTGTGGGATTAATAAAGTCTATTTTATCTTATCTTATAATTAGGGCTGTCAAAATAACACGTTCATTTCGATTAATTAATCTGAGAAAAAATAACGCATTAAAAAAAATAACACAGATTAATCCATTCCATATTGACGTTTGACCCGGAGCCGTTTTAGCCACCATTCAACTGTAAAATGAAGGAGGGAGACGAGAATGTGCTTGTTATGGCTGTGACTACGACCCAGAACACAGAGGCACACAACACGAACACAAAGAGAAAAGTTTTTAGTGTCTTTAATTAATGATCACAAAAGAAATCAACGAAGGAAGGTCAGCTTGCAGCGCTGGTGACGAGGTCAGGATAGCAGCGGACGAAGAAGGATGTCGTGTGTCCAAAAGCTAACAGGGATCCAGGCAGAGGGTGGCACGGCAGAGAGGCGAGGGGCTTGTAGAATGCTCACAGGAATCCGGGCAGTGGGTGGCACGGCTGAGAGGCGAGGGGCTTGTGTACAGCGGCAAACGGCGAACAGGTGTAGATGTAGTCACTATGGTAAACGAAATGATCTGGCGCCGAATGCCGATTCCAATGGGGCTAAAAGCTGCAGCCGTAATTAAGAGAATCTGTCACAGCTGAGCGGCGGTGATGAAGAATAGCCAGCAGCCGTGCAGGTAGGTCGCTAGCCCGGCCACGCCCCTTGACCTAGATTCCGCTCCTCCGGCAGACAGACACACAAACAGGGAAAAAAGGGGAGAGAGGGAAAACAGACAAAAACAAACACCCCCAGGACAGCTGTCCATGACAGTACCCCCCCCTCAACGGCCGCCACCCGGCGTCCCACTAGGTCCATCAGGGTGGTCACGGTGGAAGTCCTTGATCAACTGAGGGTCCAGAATAAAACGTTTAGGTACCCAAGTTCTCTCCTCGGCCCCATACCCCTCCCAATCCACCAAGTACTGAAGACCCCTACTCCGCCGATGGACGTCCAGGAGTCTCCGAACCGTGTAGGCAGGGTGGTCATCTATCAGGCGAGCAGGAGGCGGGGGATCCGCAGGGGGACACAGAGGGCTGGTGGAAACGGGCTTCAACTGCGAAACATGGAAAGTTGGGTGTATCCTCATAGCCGACGGCAGTTTCAACCGAACCGCGGAAGGGTTCACAATGGCCTTGATCTCAAACGGTCCCAAAAATCGAGGCACCAATTTTCGGGATTCAGTCTGGAGAGGAACATTCTTTGAAGAGAGCCATACCTTTTGCCCAGGTTGGAACAGGGGTGCAGGGGTCCTGTGCCTATCTGCTACCATCTTATTCCGTTCGGAGGTCCGCAGCAAGGCTTCCCGGGCATCGCTCCAAACCTTACGGCAACGACGAAGGTTCTCCTGGACCGAAGGAACCGCCAACTCCCTCTCTTGAGCAGGAAACAGGGGGGGCTGGAAACCCAGGGCTACCTCGAAAAGAGAGAGGCCAGTGGCTGAGGTGGTAAGGGAGTTGTGAGCGTATTCTATCCAGGGAAGGTGTTTGGCCCATGAAGTCGGATGCTGGGCAGCCACACAGCGAAGAGACGCTTCTAAATCCTGATTTGCTCTCTCCGTCTGTCCGTTGGATTGAGGATGAAAACCTGATGACAGACTAACAGACGCACCCAGAGCAGCACAGAACACTTTCCACACACGAGAGATAAACTGTGGGCCTCTATCAGAAACGATGTCCACAGGTATTCCATGGAGACGGAATACATGTTGGACTAAGAGGTCTGTAGTCTCACTGGCAGACGGTAATTTAGGTAATGCTATATAGTGAACAGATTTAGAGAATCTGTCCACGATGGTAAGTATAGTGTCATTACCTTCAGACTTAGGCAGACCGGTCACAAAATCCAGTGCAATATGGGACCAGGGACGACTGGGAACCAGAAGAGGCTGAAGAAGACCCGAGGGAGGCTGATGAGATGTTTTGCCCCGAGCGCAGGTTGAACACGCCGAAACGTACGCCCGGACATCTGCCTCCATCACAGGCCACCAGAAATGTCTTTTTAACAGAGTAAGAGTCCTTTGCATACCTGGGTGACAGGCGAAGCGAGAGGTGTGAATCCAGTGCCGTACCTGAGCCCGTACCGCCTCAGGGACAAAAAGCCGATCCGGGGGTCCATCTCCGGGTCCAGAGTCCGTGGCTTGAGCAGCTCTAACGAGGGACTCGATCTCCCACTGGACCGCAGCCACCACGCAGGAGGGGGACAGGACAGTTCCCGAGTTCACCAGTCTCCTCAGAATCCGAGAACTGGCGGGACAGAGAGTCAGGTTTAATGTTACGGGACCCTGGTCTGAAAGTCAGAGTGAAATTAAATCTGCTGAAAAACAGAGCCCATCGGGCTTGGCGAGAGTTGAGTCTTTTGGTGGATTGGATGAATTCCAGGTTTTTATGGTCCGTCCAGACCACAAACGGCTGCTCCGCCCCATCCAGCCAGTGCCGCCACTCCTCTAACGCCAGCTTCACTGCCAGTAGTTCGCGATTACCCACATCATAATTCTTCTCGGCGGGTGACAGTTTTTTTAAGAAAAAGGCGCATGGGTGAAGCTTCTAATCTGAGGGGGAGCGTTGGGAGAGGACGGCTCCCACCCCAGAGTCCGAAGCGTCCACCTCCAAAATGAACTGCAACGCAGGGTCAGGGTTAATAAGCACAGGTGAAGTGGAAAACAGTTTTTTCAACACACTCATAGCTTGCTCAGCATCAGAGGACCACAGAAAAGGCACTTTGGGGGATGTAAGTTTAGAGAGAGGAGCGACCACCCAACTGAAATCTTTAATGAACCTTCTGTAAAAATTAGCAAAACCCAAAAAACGTTGGAGTTGCTTACGGGTTGATGGTGTGGGCCATTCTGTCACCGCCTTGATCTTTTCGGGGTCCGCCTTAACCTGTCCTTTCTCGATGATGAATCCCAAAAACGGAACAGACTGCTTGTGAAACTCACATTTCTCCGCCTTCACATACAGTTTATTCTCCAGGAGACGCTGAAGAACCTGCCGAACGTGAGTCACGTGCTCTCCTGGAGACTTGGAAAAAATGAGAATATCATCCAAATGCACAAAAACAAAATGGTCCAAAAAGTCCCTCAAAACATCATTTACCAATGCTTGGAAGACAGCAGGGGCATTGGTAAGCCCAAAAGGCATGACTAGATATTCAAAATGACCCAGATGCGTGTTGAACGCAGTCTTCCACTCGTCTCCCTGGCGAATCCTAACGAGGTGGTAGGCATTTCGAAGGTCCAGTTTAGAAAAAACAGTGGCCCCCTGAAGGGGTTCAAAAGCCGAGTTTATTAGCGGCAGGGGATATTTATTCTTTACTGTTATTTTATTCAACCCCCGAAAATCAATACAGGGATGTAGACTCTTGTCCTTTTTGTCAACAAAAAAAACCCCGGCTCCCAAAAGGGACGATGAAGGGCGGATAATGCCGGCCGCTAACGAGTCGCCTATGTATTTTTCCATTGCCTCTTTTTCTGAACAGGACAGATTATACAGACGGCTAGAAGGAAAAGGGGCTCCAGAAAGCAGCTCGATGGCACAATCGTAAGGCCTATGGGGGGGTAACGAGAGCGCCTTGTCCTTACTAAAAACCTCTGCCAGGTCATGGTAATCCACGGGGACTGATGACAGGTCGGGGGGGTCTATCAGGCGCACTGGTTTACCCGGAGTGGGAGGCACAGCTGAACCCAAACACTCTGAATGACAGTGGCCACTCCATCCATGAATGACGTGACGGATCCAGTCGATTTGAGGATTGTGTTGACTAAGCCAAGGGTAACCGAGGATGATAGGTGTGGTAGAGGAGGTCATAATCTTGAAACGAATAAGTTCATGATGGTTGCCTGACAAGATTAACGTAACGGGTACGGTTTGATGAGTTACTTTAGTTAGGAGGCGTCCGTCTAGGGAAGTGACTCGGAGGGGTTTTGGGAGTGGCTCAATGGGAATAGCGGTCCGAGTAACTAGCTCTTGGCTAATAAAATTGTCCTCAGCTCCGGAGTCAATTAGGATAGACAGTGGAAGAGACAAAGATTGGTATTGGAGAGATGCTGGGATTTGAAGTCTGGGGATAGTGGGTTCGGGATCTGATTCTGGGCTCGCTAGTAGACCCACATTAACTAGCGAGCCTGGTCTTTTGGTTTCTTAGGACATTTAGCCAGAAAGTGGGAAGCGTCCCGCAGTACAAACACTCACCAGCCTGGAGGCGATGCAACCGCTCTGAAGGGGTAAGCCGAGCACGACCCAGTTGCATTGGCTCTTCCCGGGGCTTGGTGATGGGGTCTGGTGACGAGGAGGGGCGTCCCCGAGGCGGTGAGGTACGGGAGGTCGGTGGTGTAAAGGCTCGTCATGAATTGTGTGATCGGCTGTTTCTCTCCCGGCGCCTCTCCCGTAACCTATTGTCTAATTTGATGGCCAAGGAAACAAGACAAAACAGGTCACTAGGTTCATCTCTAGATGTTAGTTCATCTTTGACTGATTCACTCAAACCATTGACAAAAACTCCTCGTAGCGCTTCCTCGTTCCACTTGGAGTCTGCGGCTAGGGTCCAAAACTCCACTGAATACTCCGCCACACTGCCCGTGCCCTGTCTCAGGTTTAACAGCCTCTTAGATGCATTACCTGCATGGTCAGGGTGGTCAAAAACTGTAAAGAAAAATCAGCAAAAGTTAATCCCACTAGCTGTTGATTGGAACAAACCGCCTCTGCCCAAGCCAACGCTCTCCTTCTCAGCAACCCCAGTGTATAATGTACCTTGGAGGATTCCGTAATGAACGACATTGGTCTTTGCTGGAAAATCAGTCCGCACTGGAGCAAAAAATCCCCGGCACTTATCTAGTTCTCCAGTGAAAGGCTCGGGCGATGTTACAGGGGGTTCCCGATGAGGCAGGCTCGCCACCATATCTGCAGAGACGGCAGGAGGGCTGGGAGGCTGAGGAGATGGGAGAGGAAGATTGCAGGCAGACAGATTAGCTACTTCAGCGGTTAACTTGGAGACTTGATTAAGTAATTGTTGGTTATTGTCTAGTAGCGAACGGATTAACTGATCATGTTGTCCTAATAGAGCTCCCTGGGACTGGATGGCGTGCTGGACGCCATCTCCCTTAACCGTGTGTGATGCCTCTGTAGGGTCCATGGCCAGATCGTTCTGTTATGGCTGTGACTACGACCCAGAACACAGAGGCACACAACACGAACACAAAGAGAAAAGTTTTTAGTGTCTTTAATTAATGATCACAAAAGAAATCAACGAAGGAAGGTCAGCTTGCAGCGCTGGTGACGAGGTCAGGATAGCAGCGGACGAAGAAGGATGTCGTGTGTCCGAAAGCTAACAGGGATCCAGGCAGAGGGTGGCACGGCAGAGAGGCGAGGGGCTTGTAGAATGCTCACAGGAATCCGGGCAGAGGGTGGCACGGCTGAGAGGCGAGGGGCTTGTGTACAGCGGCAAACGGCGAACAGGTGTAGATGTAGTCACTATGGTAAACGAAACGATCTGGCGCCGAATGCCGATTCCAACGGGGCTAAAAGCTGCAGCCGTAATTAAGAGAATCTGTCACAGCTGAGCAGTGGTGATGAAGAATAGCCAGCAGCCGTGCAGGTAGGTCGCTCGCCCGGCCACGCCCCTTGACCTAGATTCCGCTCCTCCGGCAGACAGACACACAAACAGGGAAAAAAGGGGAGAGAGGGAAAACAGACAAAAACAAACACCCCCAGGACAGCTGTCCATGACAGTGCTGCCTGGATCATTGATTGGAACATTTACTTATACAAATCTTCTTCCTGCCAACCCTGGCTACCAAAATCTGGAGCCACTGATATGTCTGCACTTCTCTCTGATGCTCTGAAACAGACGATACAGGCAACACAAACACCGCTGCACGTGACGCTAGTTAACACTATACTCGACAGCAGCTAATGTTAGCCTACCGCTAGCTAGTAGCTGGATTAAAAACGGTTAAAATGCTGACAGCTAACGCTAAACGGTGTAAAGTTTGACTGTGTTTTACTGTAGAGGATTCAACACCGGTATGTAACAATCTGTAGCTGCCGTCGGAAAAATAACACAGACGGAGCGTTCAATAAAACTGGTAAACTACAGCCTCATGGTGCATTTGAAGTTATTGTAAATGTCCTTTTCCCATCTGGTGGTTGTTTTTGTCGTTCAACAGCAATTTACTAGTGAAATAAGTTATTGTTATTGTTATACATTATTATTAAATCATTTCATTTTGACCATATGGCCTTAGCAATAAACAAGCCGTTCTTTAATGTCACCAACTGTTGTTTAGTACCCTTTTTTTACTTTCTTAAAAAGTATCGGTTCAGGCACCGTTATTTGTGTATGCGATTAATTTCGATTAATTAATCACAGAGTATGTAATTAGACTAAATTTTTTAATCGATTGACAGCCCTACTTATAATCCATGCAGCATTTACATTTGCATCAAAACATATTTGACAACAACAAATAAGTTATAAATACATGTAAAAACAGAGTTAGAGAAGTCCCCATAGGATGAGCAATCAGCAGCCTATTTAGCTGTATTTTCAGATTATGTTCTTTGTTTTCAAAGGGAAAACAAGTGTGATGAAGTGTATTGTTTATTTTATTGCTCATCTTCAGTACATAATCGGATAAACCAAAGAGGCTGAATACAGTTTGCGATACAGCTTTGCAGAGCTGAGAGCAACATGCACAAAAAGCTGAACAGTGGATTTCAGATGAGATATGAGGATTAACAACAAACATGACAACTTCTGCACTATAATTAGGGGACTAGGATACAAAAAGATACAAGAAAAAACTAAACCTTGCTTTGAACCCACAGTTCAGTGTCTACAAATTAGGTTCTTACCAATTGTGTTTCAGATTTCTATTCAGAATCCTGTTTTGATGTTTTCAGTAACAGTAACAAGATTTGATTTTACATTTCATTTCTGGAACTGTTAACATATTTTTGAGACATGAACAGAAGCAAATTTCCCCTGTTGATTCAGGTTTGAGGTTTGCGATTTATCAAACACCTGGTTGTTGTTTGTGACACAATGCTGAACATGAAAATTACCTATCAAAGTGAAATTGTTTCCCTTCTCCGTATTCCATGCAGTCATCATACTTGAATTACCCTATTTAAATGTTAACACCGGAAATTATATACATACAAGATTGCACTTCTAAAAGCTCCTATTTAGAGAGAAGCTGAAAAAGAATAGAGAGAGCATGAAATTGTTAGCAAATGGAGGCAGAGACATACATGCATGCATACATACATACATACATACATACATACATACACATAACATAACAACCTGTGTTGCTGAAAAATAAAAATGAAGGATTTATTCATTCAACAAAACATCTGAAAAAGGAATAATGAAAGAGCCTTTTCATTTTACTAAATATGACTTTTTATTTTAAAATAATTTCTATTACTTAAGTTTGAAGATGAGATCATAGTTTCACTTATTAATATTCACCTTACTATATTAGGGATGTCCTGATCAAGTTTCTTTGGCCCCGGGTCCTTTAATATTGGGTATCTGCATATTCCAAGTCGTATCCGGTACTTATATTTACCTACACATTGATTAAATTTGTAAAGTATGTAGGCTGAGGTGGAAAAAACACAGTACAGTTTAGTTAAGAATAGATCGAATTTCAAACCGATACCGTTCCTTTAAAATATCCCAGGATCGGCCCTGATACGGCTCGGTACATTTATATTATGTTATATTAACAGTTGGACTCTTCACGGAGATGTCAGATAGATTGATATGTGCACAACTCTCTGCAACAAGCAAAACTGTGCACTGTGCTTTCACAGCAAAACAAATGATTCCAGGGAGATGAAAATGGAGAAAAGCTAAGTTTTTAGGAGAAATAACATCAAAATGGGGGGGAGGCTAGATGAATGAATACCCTGAGGGAGACCATGAGGATGAAATATGAGGACATGAGACAGTGGAGGGGAAGAAGAGAGATGGGGTGGCTCTAAAAGCAATTTCACTTCTCCCACTCACCAAGTAGCAACTAGCAGGAAGTGACGGGCGGTTGAGGAATGAAGGGAGCGAGCCATAATGGAGGCCATTTGGAGCAGTTTAGATTCCAGTTTATATTCCACTCCATCATCAAAAATAGACACGTGTCAATGAAGGGGCTCTGTCAGAACTGAGACCATACCTGGAATTTGACTCACAGCCAACATAGTATATAAAACTACTGATGCTAACTGGCAAGTTAGAAACTACTACTGAGTTATAATATTCATTATACTCATATTTTTTATTCCCCCACTGTTTTTTTAAATTATTCTAGTGATGTGCTGTTCACAGTGAGCTTGTGTCACTTTTAAAAACTGATATGACTTCCTGTGAAGGGTACTATCTGTGTGTCCTTGTGATGGCCACAGCTGTGGCCACACAGCCATCTTAAAGGCGGTAACTTCATACACTAACATTTATCTTAGTTCATGCTGTTTTCCTTAAGATTGGTTTCTATATATTTTCAGACACATTATATATTTTGTTGTAAACAGTTATTTAGTTTAAATAATGTACAAGACACTGGATTTGGTTTACATATATACTTTATTAGTTTTGGATTGTCTTTTTGCTATAACGGTTTTCTTTTGAGCTTACCAGTGTTGCGGATTCCACACCCTGGAGTGAGGCATGCAGGCTGCTGGGACAAAGGGGTGGCATCTGGAACAACAGCAGCTTTAAAGGGGTGGTGGCCAAATTGGACTCTACCACTACTTATGTCTGGGGGGGGTGTAGCTTTATTTTTTCCCAAGATATTTGAGTTTTGATTTGTGTTGTATCTAGTACATTTATTCGGTTAATGTTAATTAAGATTATATTTCTTTTGGAATAAGTGTTTAGTTGTTTTTTTTGTTATTTGTAGTTTATGTATTAGTGTTATTGTTAGTCTTCCCCTGGGTGTCAAACCTGGTTTGATCAGCCAGTATATAAGTCCCTTTTGTTTCTCTTATAGGAGGTCAGTTGTATTTTTGAGTTTGTTATGTTCAGAGCTTAAGTTCGGTTTGTTTGTTTGACCTCTTTTAAGGGCCCAAACTTTATCTTTATTTTGTTGTAATGATTTTGTGGGTAAAATAAAAAACCCCTTTTTTGAAATCCTCTTGTGACTCCTCTTGCCTAACTGCTGGGTCCCTGACATATGGTGGCAGTGGTGGGATCAGCCAGTTGAGGAGTGCAAGGTTTTTTTTTTTGTTTTTTTTTTGTTCCACCATTTTTGTTTTTCCTCCATTTTGTGAAGCATGCGAGGAGTGAGAGGGACAAGAGGCGGTCAGACAGAGAATAAGAAGACTGAGTCAACTCATACAGAGAGAGGACATCGGGTGGACGGTGAAGACGCAATGGAGGAGGAAGCACTAAAAGGAGCATCATGTGTTGAGGATGACGATGGCAGAGAGCCAACGCTGAGTGACCTGGCAGGGATTATCCGGTCATTTGCGGGTCAACAGGAGGCCCGGGAAGAAGAATGGAGAGCGCAAGCCAAACGCCAGGAGCACCAGTTCAAGGCACTACAGCATCAGTTTCGCCTTCTGCAGCAAGAGGTCGAGGATCGTACATCTCCAGTCCCCGAGCCTGCTTCCACAGTACCGGATCCCTTTGAGGACCACAATTTGAATGAGAATCATCCAAGAGCTCAAGCCTCACCCTCTACAGAGTCGGTCCACCCTACTATGTCTTCAGCAGGTCAGTCTCGATCTCTTTATGAGCCTAGACTTGAAAAATTAACAGAAAATGATGATGTTGAACATTTCCTAATTACCTTTGAGAGAATTGCAGTGGCCAAAAGTGGACTGGGTTTTTCGCCTCCTTCCACTGCTGACTGGTAAGGCCAGAGGAGCCTATGTGCATATGGATATGGATGATGCTCATGAATATGATAAAGTGAAATCAGCGATTCTAAAAAAGTATGATATTAACCCTGAGACCTACAGGCAGAGGTTCAGATCCCTCCATGTGGAACCTGAGGAGAGCCCCCAGGAGCTGTATGGGAGGCTGAAAGAGCTGTATGTCAAATGGATACAACCGCAAGGTAAAACACTTCATGAAATTAGTGAAGTTCTGATCATGGAACAATACTTGAGAATGCTGTCCCCTGAGCTTCAGGTTTGGGTAAAGGAGCATGGGCCGAAATCTGCTGCTGAAGCTGCCACTCTTGCGGATGTGTTTGTGGCTGCCCGGGAAAAAGGCCAGCCATGGAGTAGTATGGGTGGCAAGGACTGCCACAGGCCCATACCCCCTCAGCACCAACAGAGGTCGGCGTCAGGAGCGGGTAAGCCTTCCATGAGGGAGAACCAATATGCACCACCCAGAGCTCCTAACCGAACACCAATTTGTTACTTTTGTGGACAGGAAGGTCATATTAAACCGATGTGCCCAAAGAATCCAGTCAAGCTGACCCAGATGTGTTTTGTTTCACGCCAGAGTGTTAACCCTGAACCCAAAAGTAACTATCAGGAAAATGGTTGGTGTTAAAATCAATGGGGTAAACCTCAGAGCCCTGATTGACACTGGCAGCACTCAGACCCTTGTACAGAGAAAGTATGTACCAGCTAATGCTATCTGCACCTTGGAGACGGTTCCTATTTGCTGTGTACATGGTGATGAGAAGTCTTACCCCACCGCTGATATTTATCTGGAGATAGGACAGGCTTATCTGTTAAATGTGGGAGTTGCGGATCACTTACCTTTCCCTGTAGTTTTGGGTGAAGACCTGCCTGTGCTCTATGACTTGATAAAGCCAGTTCAAAGTTGTAATGTTGTCACTAGAGCACAAGCTAAGCAGGTGGATGCAGATTCCATAGCTCTCAGTGCCTTGCCCTTCTATGATGCGGAGTTTGAGTCATGTCCCGGGAAGGCTCATAAGACCCGCAGTCAGAGAGGGCAAGACAAATTTCGGGGCACGGCCATACAACCACCAGCCGAGACTACGCCAGATATGCCCCTGGGTTTTCAAATACCTACTGATATAATGCAAATGCAGGAAAATGATCCAACTTTGTCTACCCTTTTGCAGAGAGCACGAGAAAGGAAGCAGATTAACTCTAATGACAGGGGAAAGGAGTATGTCCTACAAAACGGGGTTCTTTATCATCAGAATGGCCAGGTGAAGCAGCTAGTGGTCCCACAGGCAGCCCGAGAAATAGTACTTACCTTGGGCCACTCAATTCCCTGGGCTGGCCACTTAGGGAAACACAAGACCACAGCTCGTATCAAGCGCCATTTCTATTGGCCAGGTTTGCAATCTGACATTGCCCAGTTCTGTAGAAGCTGCTCTCAGTGCCAAAAGACATCAATGAAAAGTCCCTCCAAAGCTCCACTTCAACCTCTCCCAGTTATAAGTATCCCCTTTGAACGCCTTGGGATGGACATTGTTGGTCCGGTGGAGAAAAGCAAAACAGGAAACCGTTTCATGTTGGTAGTAACAGACTATGCAACCAAATATCCAGAAGTCTTCCCATTGAAATCAGTTAAAGCAAAAACTGTGGCTTTTTCCTTGGTGCAATTTTTCTCAAGAGTTGGTTTCCCTTGTGAAATCTTAACAGACCAAGGTACTAATTTCATGTCTAAGCTTTTGAAACAGGTTTACCAACTTCTTGGCATAAAGAGGGTACGCACCACTCCCTACCACCCGCAAACAGATGGGCTGACGGAGCGGTTCAATCAGACCCTCAAGCAAATGCTCCGTAAGTTTGTGAATGAGACTGGATCTGACTGGGATCAATGGCTTCCCTACCTCCTCTTTGCATACAGGGAGGTACCCCAGGCTTCCACAGGTTTTTCCCCTTTTGAACTACTGTATGGTCATGAGGTGAGGGGTCCCCTAGCCTTATTGAGGGACACCTGGGGAGGAGATCAGGGGAGAGAAGGGACCATTAATGTAATCTCCTACGTTGTACAGATGAGAGAGAAACTGCAGCGAATGGGAGAATTGGCCCAAATACACATGATGCAGGCCCAAAAGCACCAAAAGACTTGGTATGACAAGTCAGCTCGACAGAGAGGCTTTCAACCAGGCCAGAAAGTTTTGGTTATGCTGCCTACCAGTGACAGTAAGCTCCTTGCAAAATGGCAGGGGCCTTTTAAGGTGCAGAAGAAGTTGGGGCCCACCACCTATCAAGTCTCCACTCCAGGACATCAGCGTTCTAGCTGGGTGCTTCATGTGAACCTCCTCAAGGAGTGGGTCTCGAGAGCTGAGGTGTTCCTGATTCAGGCTGTAAAGGAAGAGGAGGAGGCGGATGACCAGTATCTGCCATTGCCAGTGTCAGCAGAGCTGGATGTAAGCCATCTGTCCAAGGATCAACAATCTCAGGTACAAGCTCTACTTCACCCAGAAATATTTCAAGAATATCCAGGGCGCACAAACCTGATTGAACATGACATTGTATTAAAACCAGATGCAACTGTGAGACGTATGAGTTACAGGATACCAGAGCGCCTCCTTGTGTCTCTGAAGAAGGAAGTTGACCTCATGCTTTCTTTGGGGATAATCCAGCCGTCTAGGAGTGAGTGGTGTAATCCTGTGGTGCTGGTTCCGAAGAAAGATGGGACAATAAGGTTTTGTATCGACTTCAGGTATCTAAACTCAATTTCAAAGTTTGACTCTTATCCCACCCCACGAATTGATGATCTCATTGACCGCCTTGGAAAAGCAGAGTTTCTAACCACCATTGACCTCTGTAAGGGTTACTGGCAAGTCCCCCTAACCCAGCAGTCTCAGGAACTGACTGCCTTCCGAACTCCCTGGGGGCTTTTTCAGTTTACGGTGTTACCATTTGGGTTGCATGGGGCTCCGGCAACGTTTCAAAGATTAATGGACCAAGTACTCTATGGATTGTCTGAGTTTGCTTGTGCATACCTTGATGATATTGTCATCTACAGTACAACATGGGAGAAACATGTGGAGCATCTCAAAGCGGTCATGGACCGCCTACATTCTGCCGGTTTAACAATCAACCCAGCCAAATGTGTTCTGGCTAAGAAGGAAACAGAGTACCTGGGTTTCACCATTGGAGGCGGGTTAATTAAACCTCAGGTTCAAAAGGTCCATGCAATTGAGTCATGTCCTCTCCCACAGACCAGGAAGCAGCTAAGATCTTTCCTGGGGATGGCTGGCTTCTACCATCGGTTCATCCCCAACTTTTCAGCCAGGGCTGCTCTACTAACAGATAGGACGGGCTCAAGATGTCCTAACCAGGTCCAGTGGACGGAGGAGGCAGGGGCAGCCTTCAAGGACATTCAAAAAGCTCTGAGTAAGAACCCTGTTTTACATAATCCCAACTTTGAGGAACAGTTCATGTTACAGACTGATGCCTCTGAGAGGGGTGTGGGAGCTGTGCTTCTCCAGGGACCCAAGGAGGAACGACATCCTGTGGCATATCAGTCGGAAACTGCTCCCCAGAGAGGTCCGTTATTCAACGGTGGAAAAGGAGGCCTTGGCAGTCAAATGAGTCCTTGACTCCTTCAAGTATTACCTGATGGTACGAGAGTTTATCTTGGAGTCTGACCATAAGGCACTGCAGTGGTTGGAGAGGATGAAATATACCAACGGGCGGATCACCAGGTGGTACCTTGCCATGCAGCCGTTCCGGTTTACAGTCCAGTACATCCCTGGCAAGTTCAACACCACTGCAGACTATCTCTCTCGCTGGCCCAGCGGCAGCTCTGAAGGAGGGGGGTGTGTGATGGCCACAGCTGTGGCCACACAGCCATCTTAAAGGCGGTAACTTCATACACTAACATTTATCTTAGTTCATGCTGTTTTCCTTAAGATTGGTTTCTATATATTTTCAGACACATTATATATTTTGTTGTAAACAGTTATTTAGTTTAAATAATGTACAAGACACTGGATTTGGTTTACATATATACTTTATTAGTTTTGGATTGTCTTTTTGCTATAACAGTTTTCTTTTGAGCTTACCAGTGTTGCGGATTCCACACCCTGGAGTGAGGCATGCAGGCTGCTGGGACAAAGGGGTGGTGTCTGGAACAACAGCAGCTTTAAAGGGGTGGTGGCCAAATTGGACTCTACCACTACTTATGTCTGGGGGGGGTGTAGCTTTATTTTTTCCCAAGATATTTGAGTTTTGATTTGTGTTGTATCTAGTACATTTATTCGGTTAATGTTAATTAAGATTATATTTCTTTTGGAATAAGTGTTTAGTTGTTTTTTTTGTTGTTGTTCAGAGCTTAAGTTCGGTTTGTTTGTTTGACCTCTTTTAAGGGCCCAAACTTTATCTTTATTTTGTTGTAATGATTTTGTGGGTAAAATAAAAAACCCCTTTTTTGAAATCCTCTTGTGACTCCTCTTGCCTAACTGCTGGGTCCCTGACAGTCCTACTGTAAAGGAGTGATGAGTTTTGATCGTAGAAGGGTAAAGGATACAAGATTGAGGAGGAAAATAAAAAAGGGTGAGAGAGGGATTCTCATTCTTCTGTATCTCTTTCATCAGTAATATCTGGGGAAAACAAGACAATCACTCATGCCCTGTTTACATAATCATGGTTATTTAATAGAATTGGCTGTATTAATACATTGTATCATCTCAGCTCTTGAAGATACATCTCTTTCTAGTTGTTTCTCATTTTTTTTTGCCCATTTGTCTTTTATAGCACTGTGGGAAAAGTATTTGCCTTCCCAGTCATAGTGTAGAGCATGCTTATGAAAATCAGGCTCAGTTGCACCTATCTGGACCGGGTGATTTGGAGGGTAATGTGTGTTCCCCCCTCCAGAGGGCTGGATCCTATATCATGCACATTTTAGGTCACTGATGCAAGGTTTAGACTCATTATTCATGAGTCTAACTAGACTCGTAATTGCTCAGTAAGTGCAGAGCTCTGAGTAAATAGAGTAACTTGTTTCCACACTGTACATTGGAGTTTGTGCTTACAGTACACACTTTGGATCAAAATTCAGTCTTTTCTATCATTTGTCGACCTTAAAAAGTGATCCAGGCCGATACTTCATCACAGCTGGAATAACATAACACCTGCAATCAGGACTCAGAAAACCATTTCCCAGCTCCAGCTAATTCAATATGCAGAAACTCTGCTTCATCGTAATCTTACAGCCGGGATCATGTTACATCTATCCTTGCCTGTGACACTTAAAAATTATGTTAAGATATCACCGATAACATTCAAAACGTTACTGGCCTGTGTGTGTGTGTGCAACCATTATTGACCAGAACTTTAGGATCAGAAAATGTGATAACAATATTGCTGTTTTCCCTCTGTTCGTTGTTCATGTATAGTAGCAGTGTGCTCAGATAAATGTGATTTATTTAGTTCCTTGCTGTGGATCTTAATGGTGAGCTAAAGTTTAGTAATCTGATATAAGTCATAATTATTTTACTAGCTCCAATTATGATTCATCGACTGCTGCTTAACACTACAACTCCCAACCTGGAGCCCTGTGAATTAAAATGTGGGTTTTGCCAGTTTGATTCCATTGCTCCATAAACACTGAGGAGGAGGATGGAAAAATAAGAAGGCAGCTGCTTTTGTTGTGATAGAAGATCAGTCTGACAGTGAAGTTGGTGTCTAGTCTGTGTACTGTAGCATTGGAGACTCAAGGGATCAGTGTATGTGTACATATCACTACAGTTATCTGTTTCCTAAATATATTTGACTCACCCTTGTATTTCCTAAGGGTATTCAATAAGTGTGGATTATTTCAGTATTACTGAATGTTGAAATTGTCCCTTTGTTCATTCTGCTTTCAATCCCGACTTCTGACAGTTTTAGTTATATTATTTCCATCATCCTTCATTTGTCCTCACTTATTTGTTCCAGCCTCCCATTCTTTTACAACAGTGTCTGTCTCCTTCACTCTCCTTGACAATTTTGCCCTCTTTCTGTTTGTACTGTATATGTGTCTGTATATGTCTGTGTGTGTGTGTAGACTGTAAGATCCATTTGTATGTCAGCAAGGCTTAAGTTGTCACAGATGTCCTCTACAATGATTAGCCCCAATTCCACCATTCAGCTTCATGCTGACAGTCACTTTATGACTTTCCCTCACTCTGTATCTCTTTTTCCCCCTTTCAGACTGATGGGGTGAGCAGGGGTTGCTCTCTCCTCTCTCCCTCTCTCATTTTCAGTGTCTCTCTCTTTACTTCATCCTCTCAGACAGACATTAATCCAGTCCTGTCTGTTGCACCCCTGACACTGCTGAGAAGAGAGCAAAAATGTAAATTACTAGACTGGCAGGCAGACACAGTATCATCTGAAGGTATCAGAATGAATCTGTTGTTTTTTTGACAAATGTCAAGTTTTCCAGAATTAAAGGGAAACTCATGAACTTATTTTGCAGGTCAAAGTCTGTTGCAAGTGTTAGTGAACGTCACGACAGTCACTATGTCAGACTAGACATATATAGTGCCATATATTCTTGCTGTGTCTTGGACGGAAGAGTGGCAACAGTATAGTTTGTTGAAAAAAGTCATAGTATAGTTAGTATGTCCAAAAAAGTGATCAAAAAGTCATATTATAGTATGTTGAAAAAAGTCATAAAATAGTCATAATATAGTGTGTCAAAAAAGTGATAACAAAGTCAAAGTATAGTATGTCAAAAAAGTGATAAAAAAGTCCAACCTGATCTCACAGAATTCCGTGAAATGAACATGGCCCCTTAACTCAAAATCTGTGGCAGTTTCACCGAATCGCAAAACATTCCGTGATGGGCCCACGGAAGAATTCCGTGAAATGAACACGGCCCCTTAAGTTAAGGAAAAGGTCATGGGTGGGCTTATGGTTCCTTGACACACGGGAAGAATGGGACAGTTGGGTTCAGGAAAAGGTCGTGGGTGGGCTTACAGTTCCGTGACATGCGAGAAGAATGGGACGGTTGGGTTCAGGAAAAGGTCGTGGGTGGGCTTACAGTTCTGTGACACGCGAGAAGAACGGGACGGTTGGGTTTAGGAAAAGAAGAAAGCAACTTTAGGAAACATGACATGCAGGACACGAACCCCGGTCTCCTGGGTGAAAGGCCTGTGTTTGACCCATCCACCACCCTAACCAACCTCCTTACATGGAATTTCGGCCTTGCATACTACTCGCTACCGTAGTCGCTCTTAATGCTACGTTATCTTCTCATTGACATTACATTGGCATTGTTTTCCGTGGTGGCCACACAGAATTTTCACACATTCCATGCCACCGCCACGTAATGCGCTGTTTAACAGTTCGTGATCATTTCACAGAATTCTGTGAGACAAGGCTAAAAAAGTCATAGTATAGTATATCGAAAAAAAAGTCAAAGTATTCAATGTCAAAAAAAAGTGATTGAAAGGCATAGTATAGTATGTTGAAAAAAGTTATTAAAAGGCATATGTCGAAAAAGTGATAAAAAAGTCATAGTATGGTATGTTGAAAAAGGTGATAATAAAGTCATAAAGTATGTCGAAAAAATGAAAAAAGTCATTTTTAGTATATAAAAGTAATATCGAAAAAAAAGTCAAAGTATTTGATGACAAAAAAGTGATGAAAATTCATAGTATAGTATGTCGAAAAAAGTGATAAGAAAGTCATAGTATAATATGTCGAAAAAGGCACAAAAACGTCATAGTATAGTATGTCGAAAAAAGTCATTGTAAAGTATCTAAAAAAACAAAAACGTCATAGTATAGTATGTTGAAAAAATGTATAGTATGTCGAAAAAAGTCATAGTAAAGTATGTCAAAAAACAAACTATACTATTAAAAATTAATAGTATAGTATGTTGAAAAAAGTCACAAAAACGTCATAGTATAGTATGTCGAAAAAGCCATAGTATAGTATGTCAAAAAAAGGCACAAAAATGTCATAGTATAGTACGTTAAAAAAACGTCATAAAAAAGTCATAGTATAGTATGTCAATTTTTTTTATAGTATAGTATGTTCAAAAAGTGATAAAAAGTCATACTATAGTATGTCGAAAAAAGTCATAGTATAGTATGTCATAAAACATCATAGTATATCGAAAAAGTGATAACAAAGCCAAAAAAAAAGTGATTAAAAAGTCATAGTATAGTGTGTCGAAAAAGTCATAAGTCATAGTATGTCAAAAAAACATCATAGTAGAGTATTTAGAAAAAGTGATAATAAAAACATAGTATGTCGAAAAAAAGTAATAAAAAGCCATTGTATAGTATATCAAAAAAGTGTTAAAAAGTCATAGTATAGTATGTCGAAAAAGTGATAAAAAGTCATAGTATAGTATGTCGAAAAAGTGATAAAAAGTCATAGTATGGCATGTTGAAAAAAAGTGATTAAAAAAGTAATAGTATGGTATGTCGAAAAAAGTGACAAAAAAAGTAATAGTATAGTATGTCAAAAAAGGTTGTAAGAAAGTCATAGTATAGTATGTCGAAAAAGGAACAAAGATGTCATAGTATACTATGTTGAAAGTCATAGTATAGTATGTTGAAAAAAGGCACAAAAACATCATAGTGTAGTATGTCGAAAAAAGTCATAGTATAGTATGTCGAAAAAAGTCATAGTATAGTATGTTGAAAAAAGGCACAAACAAATCATAGTATGAGTATTTCGAAAAAAAAGTCACAGTATAGTATGTCGAAAAAAGGCACAAAAACATCATGGTATAGTAAGTTGAAAAAAGTCATAGTATAGTATGTCGAAAAAAAAAACATTAAAAAGTCAATGTATAATATGTCAAAAAAAGTCATGAAAAAGACATTATACTTCGTTGAAAAAGTCATAGTATAGTATGTCGAAAAGAATCATTGTATAGTATGTCGGGGGAAAAAGTCATAAAAATGCTATAGTATAGTATGTCAAAGAAAGTCTGGAAGAACAAGCTAACTCCACACAACTAGACATTCCCTAACTGGGAATCGAACCAGGGATCAGAGAGTGAAGTTCCTAATTTCTGGTGCATATTGCAGGACGTAGCCACTGAGCCACCAGCAAGTAAAAAATACGTTGAAAACAGTCATATTATTGTATGTCGAAAAAAGTCATGAAAAAGTGATGTTATAGTACATCAAAAAAAGTCATAGTATAGTATGTCGAAAAGAGTCATTGAATAGTATATTGGAAAAAAAAGTCATACGAAAGTCATAATATAGTATTTCAAAGAAAGTCAGGAAGAACATGCAAACTCCACACAAAAAGGCCCAGCCTGGACTGGGAATTGAACCAGGGGTCAGCGTCTGCTATCCCTAATTGCTGGGGCTCATTGCTACAGAGGTAATCACTGAGCCATCAGCTACTGAAATACCGCATTGAATACTGTCATACTATTGTATGTCGCAAAAAAAAGCCATTAAAAAGTCATAGTATAGTATGTCGAAAAAAGTCATGGTATAGTATGTCGAAAAGAGTCATTGTATATTATGTCAGGGAAAAAGTCATAAAAATTCCATGGTACAGTATGTCAATGAAAGTCAGGAAGAACATGCAAACTCCCACAAGGAGGTCCAGCCCGGACTGGGAGCCGAACCTGGGGTCAGATTGTGAAGTTCCTAATTGCTGGTGTTTATTGGAGCAGGATTAACCCCTTCCACCAGTTAGTGAAACAATATGTTGAAAAAGTCATACTATAGTATGTCGAAAAGAGTCATAGTATAGTATGTCCAAAAAAGTCATAGTATAGTACGTTGAACAAAGTCATAGTATAGTATGTCGAACAAAGTCATAGTATAGTATGTCCAAAAAAGTTATAAAAAGTCATAGTATAGTTTATCAAAAAAGTGGTAAAAAGTCATAGTATAGGATGTTGAAAAAAGTGATTAAAAAGTTATAGTATGACCAAAAGAGTAATAAAAAACTCATATTAAAGTATGTTGAAAAAGTGATAACAAAGTCATAGTATAGTATGTCAAAAAAAAGTAATAAAAGGCATAGTATAGTATGTCGGAAAAAAGTGTATGTAGTACGTCGAAAAAAGTCATAGTATTCAATGTCAAAAAAAGTTTAAATTAAAAATCATCGTATAGTATGTCAAAAAATGATGAAAAAGTCATATGTCGAAAAAAGTGCTAAAAAAGTCATACTATAGTATGTCGAAAAAAATGTATAAAAATGTCATTGTATAGTATATAAAAAAAGTCATAGTATGACCAAAAGAGTAATAAAAAACTCATATTAAAGTATGTCAAAAAAGCGATAAAAAGGCATATTATAGTATGTTGAAAAAAGTGATAACAAAGTCAGTTTATCGAAAAATGTCATTGAAAAGTCAGTGTAGTATGTCCAAAAAAGTGATTAAAAAAAAGTCATAGTATAGTATATTGAAAAAAGTGATTAAAAATCCTAGTATTGTATGTCAAAAAAGTGATAAAGTCATAAGTCGAAAAAAAGTGATAAAAAGTAATAGTATAGTATTTAGAAAAAAAACATAGTATTCAATGTCAAAAAAGTGATAAAAAGGCATAGTATAGTATGTTGAAAAAAGTGTTGAAGTCATAGTATGTCGAAAAAGTGATAACAAAGTCATAGTATAGTATATCGAAAAAAGTCACTCAAAAGTGATAGTATAGTATGTCCTAGAAAATACTTGATACTTTCAGTATATTCTGCTGACAATAATCTTCTGTACTTTTACAACTTTTAATACAGGACTTTTACTTGTAATAGAGTATTTCCAAATCATGTGAATACATCTTCTCTGTTTTTATATTTTATTTTTTATTTTCAGAATATAGTTTACAAATATTCAGTCAACACAGTTTGTAATCAAATAAAATTATACATAAATAAGTGCAAAAAATATAATTTGAAATTAAGTATGAAGATAATAAACTAAACAGAAACAAATAAAAAAAAATACAAAGGTACAAAGATGAATTAATCAAACAAACCTGAGTAGACATCAGATATTAAAATAGCTTTCTTATTGGATACCAACTTAAGAGACTCAAAGTACATGTCAAATTCAATCTGGAATAGTCTGAAATATGGTGTTGATCTGGAAAATGTTGCCTTATGAATATGGAACTTACCTAATAAAATAAAGAGATTTACAATATTACATAACTTTCTATCTTTACATTCAAAATAGGTAATACTGTTTCCCTTCAAGTGTGATCGTATGTTTTGTTTTAGATACCATATAATTTTCAAAGCTTTTCCAGAATGAAATACAAAATGAACAACCATAAAAAAGGTGGGTTAACGATTCTTGTTCTGTTTTACAAAAACTACAATAGTTATCAACAGTCATGAATTTCGAGACAAACAGGTTTGTATGATATATATTATGCAATATTTTCAAATGTAATTCCCTAACTTTGTTCGTGATACAATATCTAAAAGTAACAAGCCACGCCCTATGCCAGTTAACATCAGTAAAATGAGAATTCCAGAAAAATTTCCCACGAGGTGTTATTTTCTTTAAATTTAGAAAGCATTTTCTAATGTGCTTATTAGTACATTTTCTGCTAATAATATCAATATCATCAATATAAAGAGTAAAATTAAGACCAGGGACTTCATTTTGTTTTTTATAACTTTTCATTCATTCTAATATGCCATTAGGTATAGATTTGAAAACTGAGTTATATTCTTTGAATGTTATCGCGAATGCCTTCTCTCTGAGAAAGGATTCATAATTAAGTAATTGGCTATTACAATCAAAAAGATCTTTTTAAGAAGATAATATCTCTATTGATCCATTTCTGCAAATCGAGTGACTTGTTCTCTTTAGTGATGCATTCATTATTCCATAAGATAGACTTGTGTGGAGAAAAGTTATGAGAATGACACAGCTTCCAGGCCAAAAGAGCTTGTTGATAAAATTGGGATAGTTTTAACAGCAATCTTGTAATATTGTAGTTACATTTGAATACAAATTTAAGACCTCCTACACTATTAAAAATGGTATTGGGGATAAAATACCATAAAGACTCTGGTGCTCTCAAACATTCCTTCAACCATTTCACCTTATAGGTGTAATTCAAGACCAAAAAGTCCACAAGTTCAAATCCACCTTCATCCTTACAACCAGAAAGCACCGCTCTTTTTTAAATGATGGTGTCTGTTTTTCCATACAAAATTCGTAAATATGGTATTTATGTCTTTATATGTTGAATCATGGACATTGAGAGAGAGGGCAGGGTAGACATCTTGAAATCCCTTCTGCTTTAGTCAAAAGATTCCTTCCTAAATAGAAATGTCTCTTTGAAGATGTGAATACATCTTGATGTCATCATTTTGATGACTGTGACATGGAGAGAGTCATATATGACTATACCACCAAGGTAACAGATCCAATGATGAATTCACTCCAACTTGCATATCGGGTGGGGAGGGGGGTCGACAATGCTAAAATGTTCATCCTAGACAATATCCACAAACATCTGGAAACCCCCAACTCCACAGCCAGACTTCTGTTTGCTGACTTTTCGTTGGCATTTAACACCATGCAGCCACATATCCTGGCAGAGAAGCCCATCACCCGCTTTCATTTGGATCATCAGCTTACCTTGTGGATTATAGACTTTCTGACCAACAGGTTTTATTCCATTAGTCTTCAAAACAGGAACTGCTTACATCAAACTGTTAAAGTCTGTTCCAGAGTTATTGGACGCCCCCTGAGAGCTCTGTCCACCCTATGCGAACAGCAGACCTTGAAGACTGCCTGTAGGATCCTTCGTGATCCATCACGTCATGTTTTCAATGTTTGAGTGGCTCCCCTCAAGGCGCAGACTCCGCTGTCAAGGCTGTAAGACCCAGAGGAGGAAGGTGACCTTTGTCCCCAAGGCTGTCCAGCTCCTAAACTCCCAGCCCCCCCCCCACACACACACACCTCCCAAATCTTTGGACTGCACTACAACATTCCATAGACGTGTAGTCATGATGACTGACACACTCATCCCATCCCAATTCCCCCTTTTTTTCCTTTTCTTTTTATATATTACTATTTTGTGTAATATATGTATTTATTTTATTGATGATGTACTGTATGTGGTGGATAATGCTGCTCTTTGTGTCATTTAATTGCGCACTGGGGATGAATAAAGTGATTTGAATTGAATTGAATTGAATTGAATACTTCTTCCATCACTGGTTCCTACCTGTGAACAAAACCATTAACTCCCCGCACCCTCATGATAATCACAGAGGACTCAATGTGTCATTCTCCCTATGTAAATTAACTTTACTTTTACTTTTTAGTATAGGAATTGCAGGATTAGGCATAAGTACATTTTTATGCTGTACACACACACACACACACACACACACACACACACAGACACAGACACACACACACACACACACACACACACACACACACACAGCCTGTATTCATTTGTTATGGGCTCTCAGTCGGTAGGGAGTTTGGTTGGGAACCGTAGAGTTGCTGGTTCAAATCCCCTTATGGACCAAAATACAGTGGTGGACTGGTAGCTGAAGAGATGCCACTTTCCCCAACTGCTCGGTGCACCTGATACTCTGACATCTCTCGATTTGTGCATATATAGGTACTGCACACTGTTAGCCTTAAATTTGGTGTATTATAAGTATTCTTGCATAGGATGTATTTCTCATTATATTGACACTTTCATTACTACTTGTACTTGTGTATTCTTTGTATAGTCTATATCCACGACATTCCACTTACGGGATTGCTACGGTGCTGCCAGAAATTTCGCAGGATGTAACTCTTTTCGGCAGGATGTCCTTTACCTTCTGCTTTCTTTGTGTTGTTATTTTAAACTCTGGTCGATTTAAGAGGACTATGGTTAACTGCTCCTCAGAGTGTAAATCCAGACAGCTAGCTAGACTATCTGTCCAATCTGAGTTTTCTGTTGCACAACTAAAACAACCTTTGAAAGTACACATGTTCCACCAAAACACGTTTCTTCCTGAGGCTATTTTGCAGCGGCACCATGGTGCCGTCCATTGCTTAGCACCACTTAAGAAATGCCAATAAACCAGGGCACGTTTTTCTCCCATCCCAGAATACTGTGAGGACTAGCCAGACCTTCCTTCGCAGCTCTGTGGAGGACATATACAAGGACAATACAAGTTAATACTTGCATTTGCACACAAACCTGTGCACGGAGGCCACATAAAATTGTAATAGAAGGTCCATGTAGGAAAATATTAAAATAATTTCCTCACCTCTGGTTCTCTTTGAAGATTATCTCCTGAGTTTAGTGTAATAGGGATTTATCTACAAGCAGCTCCACTCTGAACCCTCAGGTGATTTAACGTCTCTTCCTTTTGCTGGCTCCCTTTAACATGTATGTCGAGGTGAAGTCATTGTGTAAATAGAAAGGCTATGAACACATTTACATGTTATCTCCACCCATGAATTCCTTTAAAAAAAGATTGCCTCAGCAACAATGAAAACTGCAGGCCATACTGTGTATGCAAATGACTCATTTTGAAGTGAAGGATGGTATTGGATTTGTACATGGGAGCAGCCTCTGCACTTTGATGAGACTGTTTATAGCTTCCAAATTTTAAAAAGAGAAGGAGGTGGAGACATTGTAAACATCCCTTATGGTTGGTTTGTTATGTCACTACTCACAAAACAATTGGTGATAGAGCTAACAAGTGACAGGAAGTGCTGTGTTGTGATGCGGGTTATTATGCGTTTTCTCAAGTTTTACCTGGTAGTAAGAGATATAGGCTACATCACTGTAGGAGTAAACCTCAGCAGCACACATCCAATGTGGGCTCTGTCATTGTGAAAGCAGTACTAATGAGGCTGGTAAAGTGAAGCTAAACTGTGCTCATCATTGCAACTCGGTTATGGGGCATTGTAACAGTAGCTGTGGTCTGATCCACAAGTCACTTTGTGTTTTGTCCTGTCTGAGGTATCAGGATGTAAATGAAGAAATTGGTTTTGCTTTTTATTTTTTGCTGCCTGAGGGCGAAAACTTAAGAACAATAGCAACAATTTTAACATAAATTATTTTTCTCTCCCTATCTTTTCCCCTGTCTGTTTGTTTTGATGTTTGGTCAAGATGGGAAATGCCTCTGAAACATTTCTGCTTGTGTCCAGAATATCAAAAGACCTTGACTTCCTCATGGGAACTATCTACACAATTTTTGGTAAGTAATATGATTTTTTTTCCTCGGTTTACAGCCTTTATCTGTCAGAATGTGTGTTCAAAGTTCAAGTTTCCTGCCACTCTGTCTCCTAGGGATGCTATCGTTGGTGGGAAATGGTATCCTGATGTTTGTGGCCTATAGAAAGAAGTCCTCCCTGAAACCGGCAGAGTTCTTTGTGGTTAACCTGGCTGTCAGTGACCTGGGCATGACCATAACCCTGTTTCCACTGGCTATTCCCTCAGCCTTTACTCACATGTAAGTGGCCATTTAAGTTTCCATCACTCTTTCTCCTTTCATCTATCTATAGAAGCAGGCTGTAGCTGCCATCGAGGACACGAATGTCATGTCTTCAGCACTTCGGTCAACTGTTGTTGTTTTTAAATGTGCTCTATAAATAAATTTGGATTGGATTAATTGTTTTCGGAGAATCAGAGGGTTATAACAACCTGAGCCGGAGTTTACATTACCATATATTTCACATTACACATAAAAGATCAATATTAGTAAATCTGAATTTGATTGTTTTTAGATTTAAGCCAATAATAAAGTACATTTATAAATCTGCAGATTCAGGTGACAATTTTGAGTTCAGGTCCATCACTATGAGCGACTGTCGTGGACCAAGCAGTCAAGAAACACAAGAACACAGGTTTAAAGTTCAAAAGGTTGGGTTTATTTCCCCCAAAACAAAGATCCACAAGCAAATAAAGCAAATAGCTATAGGGCCATTAAAAAGGTCAACAAAACATAACTCTACTAAAAAATAAGGCTAACATAATCAAGATGTTAACTCAATTAACAGACCTTTCAAATGAGACATGAGGGACATGTATATACACACTGACCAAACCAATAAACACACAGAGGGGAGGACAACATGGACATAACTAAAACATGCAGGAAGAAACCCTGATCCCCCACTGTTGTCAGATCTTTTGGAAAGGTTCAAGACTAGGGCCTCTGCATAAAATGTCCCATCTTTTGTTCACCGGGACGAGAACTGCAGCCAGGTAACTTAAAGACAAAGAGAAATGAATTAATACAAAACTAAATGACAAACAGTGTAAACTGTGTGGTAGAACCAGTGTATTGCCAAACAAACTAATGTCTTTAATGTACCATTATGTGACCGCAACTCAAAATAACTGAACATGTGGTGATGTTGGTGAGTGTGTACAACTTTAAACCTTCAATTGTGTGGCTTGTGTGCTTTCACATAGTCACTTGAAACATTGTATTAAAAAAATATTGATCACAGCAGCTTTAAGCTTTACAAGCAGTGATGTGTGCATATTGTCGCTCAGATTTTATGAAGTGCACCCCCCCATGTAAAGGCGGTTAAGACCATGTGCAGCTGTCCTCTTAATATAATAAAAAAATCTTTATAAAATACATTTTATGTCATATTCAATATCTCCAGATCACTACAGTGTAAAGACTGACTTATTTTTTGTGCAGGAGCAGAGAAAGGCATCATTTCAATGAGGTCTTCCATGCGATTGTAGGCCTTTCAGAAGCTTTTTAAAGCACAATAACCAATTCATCATAATTAGCTATTTTCTAGATTGACATACATGTTTATAAATGGAGGGAAAAGCATTCACTTCTTTACCTCTAATATCATTGTGTTCCCTTCACCTTTCACTATTAACTTACATCCTTCATTATACAGTTAAATGAATAGAGGATAAGAAGAAATGAAAATCTGAAAGAAAATTAAATTATTGTATAGTCCAAAAATTCTTTTGAAGGGTGGGGTTGACCTCAGTCCTGTAGGAGCATAATGTCTCCATTAGATATTAAAAAAATGCAACGCAAATAAAGCATTCAAATGGTTGATGAAACGTTGAAATACATGGCACTTTGTCCACTGTTTTTCTCCTGCGTCATCCCGTGGCCTTCCCTGCTTGCTCTGATCCCTCGGGCATGTGCGGCTGATAGATGTCATATGTGCCATGATTGGGTCAAAATGCATCACTGCTCACTACAGTTGTATTTGACCCAGGGGAAGGTCAGCAAATGTATCACCTATTTCAGCTACTGGGTGTAAATCACCAGAAGGATCTCGCAGAGAAATCAGTCAGTAACAAATGAATGTTCTCTTCTGTTTCTCTCTCCATCCAGGTGGTTGTTTAATGAGACAACCTGTATTGCCTATGCCTTCTGTGGTGTTTTGTTTGGACTGTGCAGTCTGACCAACCTCACGGTGCTCTCCTGTGTCTGCTGGCTCAAGGTCTGCTGCCCAAACTATGGTAAGACAACCACTCTTTATGCTTTAATTCAGTATTCTATGTAAAAAAAAAAACATCATCACAGTAAAACAATGTACTATTGTAAAGCAAAGGAATGCTTTTTTGCAGCCTGTACTCACCCAGAAAACACTGTATCAATTAGGCAAGCAGCTCATAACGACCGACAATTTTGTTTCTTGTTAGGCTGCGACCTCTCGTGACTGTAGTAATTATCACTATTATTTATACATTATTTGAGGTGACAAAGTATAATAGCGCCAAATTCCATTTAAGGAGCAAGGATGGGGTGGTGGATGGGTCAAACAAACTAACAAACGCACTCAAACTTTTCACTCAGGAAAGAGGGGTTCATAGCCCATGTGAAACCAAAAGTCAACTGTAATTTTGAAATGAACCGAGTTTTACGGTTGATGTTACGTCCTTGATGTCACGTTAAGTCCTCATTTCAGTAGTTTTACTTGACTCATTTCAAGCCAATCCCTGATGTTTTGCTAACCCTAAGTATTTTTGTTGCCTAAACTTAACTACTTCAGTTTCACATTTACTACTGTCAAAAGTTAAAACTGAGCCTTTTTAAACAGAACGACCACATGATTAAACCACCACTTTGCAACAGTAAACAGAACGGTCATATGTGTCGTTTTGGGAGTCTTTGGAAATGGACCTTCCACGTCGTTTAGGTATGAGGAGTGTGCTTTTTGACTTGACTTGAATCATTTATTGATAATGAAAGAGATTTGATTCTCCCCCGAAACCAACAAACCTTGAATCTAGAGAGAAATATTATTGTAGTTAGGCCAGCACCTTAAGGGCTTGTTACAAAGTAAAATGTTCAAAGCTTTAACCTCTTAAAACAGCAGGATATGTAAATAAGGAGATGTTTACAAGGCTTTATAATGTACTCCCTTCCATTTTAATGTATTCCCCTGCAGGGTTGCATTTGAAAACTTACAAACCATCCAATTATTGGAATTGTCTGTTTCCATAGCTGCATGTTTCAGCTACATCCACACTGTCAGTGTTTACTAATGAATTTTAATTGGTGTTCATCATCAAGAGCAGAGCAAAATGAGTAATTTATTCAGCTAATCTCATGATAGCCACGAATAACCTCTGTAAGGGACTGTATGACTAGACACTTAATTCAATTTAATTTTATTTGTTGTGTCAAATCTTCATCAGAGAGAGAGATAATACCGATATTGGTGGCATTTTTGGCTTTAAGGTCATCTACTCTTCTACTTATGACCATCCCTTCTTCATCTAGTAACATTGCTGACATGTGACTATTAGTCAGGAACAATGTATGCTTCTTAATCATTTCTTAACATTTACTTTAAATTCCCATATTTAAATGTTTTACATTTTTAAGCAGTATTCGTATTCAAACATTTAATAAATGTGTTATAACACACTATAATGTAGTTGTATGCAGCTATAAGAACATATTAAACTGTTAATTAATGTATAATTGTTTGTCAACAATTATAACTTCTTTTATGAAGACATATTTTACATTATTATAAACTGTGTTTACTATATTCATTACATTACTGTCCTCTTGTTTCTAAACTACCTTATACACTCTAGCAGACAGCTCCCCTATTCAGACTCACAGACATGCTCATTCTCACAAATACAAAATCAACAGGGACATACGCCATCTTTGATGCAAAGATCCAGACGGTAATTTCAGCCCTGCAGCGCCAGCAGGTTCAGACAAACTCATTGTCAACCACCAATTGAAAAACACGATCAGCAGCAGGTTAGACATGATTTCGATATGCTAATGTACACCATCAATAAGGAAAACAATTACTATGCAATAATCATGCAATCTTTAGACGTGTGACACCAACAGGCAATGAGGCACAGTTCAGAATTTTTTATAGCTGTTGTGTGAGCTGTTTTGCATTTTCCCACTGGTTTGTCACTATTGCTGCATCTACACTGCATGGTATGGCACTGCATGGCTCAACTCAACTCAACTCGCTTGAAACCCTTCTTTTTTGGATTTCCATTAGCAAACGTTTTGGCTAATACCTGGTACTTTTTGCGGTACCACTTCGGTCAAGGATCGTAGCGAGCTGATGCTAGAAGGTGTAGTTAAAACACTGCAAACCACTGATTGGTCAAAGAGAATCGTCACTAGCACGACACAGGACATCCTGCACAAACTCGCCATTTTAAAAAGCTAAGCTACCATCAATGACCGAAATTATTTTATTCACTTCACCAAGATTTAAAAAAAATGTCAGCCTGCAAAACTATGCTGTACACTACGCCGTACAATTGACGAATTTCAGACGTTCCTCTGTTTGGTTGCTGAAGAAAGGATCTGTGGTGTGAAGAGGATGTCACGGCAGTTCCGCATGCCGTCATTTTGATGATAAGCTAAGAATCCGATGAGTGGGTTTGTGAGGAATCAGTTCCATGGAGTACTTTGCATAAATATGAGAAAAGAAACAAAAAGGTGTAAGAGCTGTGTTTATGGAGTAACGCCAAAAATGTCAGAGGATTGGGTTACTGGGGGGAAGGAGAGTACAGCAACAACAACATTTATGGGCTGATGACACAAGGTTTAGATTCCACGTTGAGTTATTATAGAGCAGTTATCTCTTTAAATTAAAAATGGGCAACTGTTTTAGTTGTCAAGGGACAATAAACTCTGGTTTAATTGGATTGAACATTGAAATCAGAATTAGAAACGTTCAAATTGTTTTGAAAGAAATCGTTTCTATACTGCTGTGAAAAGAGGAAAAATGTTAAAGAAACTGACTATGTAAAAAGATATCCTACTGGGATTATTATTTAGAGCATGAAGTCTACACATATCTTCATAGAAATGATGAGACAGCAAACTATTTCTACAAAGATTTCTATTCCAGTTTGTAAAAGAAATGCATTGCCTTTTGCCCAGTCTGAGTCTAAATATTCGAGCTACCAAATGAGAAGAGAAAACAAGACTGCAGTTTTGGTGCATGGTTCAGGGGCAGGTGTATCTGTACAGGTTAAATGCTTCACACACTTACACATACTAACTGCTACTAAACACATGTATGTTTCATGTGTGTGTGTTATCATTTAAACACTTGTAAAAAACAAACTTAAACCATTTGTATGTATAGAGGAGGGTGGCTTCATTGTAAACGCTGGAAACTTCATGCCATATTCAAATTAAAATATCCTGCTTGAGCAAAGCACTAAAGACTGTGCTTAAATGATGAAATAAACACTTAAGAGATGGAGAATGGATGATGGAGAGTGCTTCTTTCTTCCTGTCTTTTATTCGTTTTTTGTCACGGCTGGAGTATCCCCTGATTAGAGACAACTTAGGTCCATCAACCAATTAGTTATCTAACAGCAGCATGTGGATCCGGCGCTTCATATTAGGTTTAATCTACAGCCACTGATGACTGCTGATGAACTTGTTTGTTATAGATCAAAGTCAATTAAACAAAAGTCTGAGGGTGGATGACTCTTCCTCATTAACAAAATAAGAGGGTCTAATGAGAAAAGGTGAGAGATGAGGTATAAATAGAGGAGAATGAAGGGTGGCTCTGAGGATTTGCTATACAGTTACTGTAAAGAGGACTGACACAGTTAACTGGTGGCAACACAATCAGTGTGGGCTATCTCACTTAATGTTAAGTTGTGTTAGCTGTGAAAATTGACACATTTCACCATTCCCGGCACCATTGAGCCTTAATAGATCTCAATCACAGTCAAAGCCGACATCGCTCACAATATATGGCAGAACTTGTACATTGGTAAATAGATTTTAAATTTGGGGACAAAAGGGAGAGCTGGTATTGGATCGGTAGTCTGTACCATCAAATACCCTGAGTTGAGGTATCGGAATCGGTATCAGGAGGAAAAGGTTTGGTACATCCTTAAATAAAATGTAAGAACACATGCTTGAAGGCTTTTGTTTAAAATTGAGTTCAGCTATGTGAAAAAAGAGCTCAGGTTGAATCTTTTAAGTGCCATTCGAATAGCTGGAGAGTGCAGTGATCAGCCTCACATCAGACAAAAGCCGTCTGTAATGGCTAACCAGCCCCCTTCCCAAGCACCACACAGTTCAGCAAATGCCACAGGGCTTAATCATCCCCCTTCACCTTCAACTTGAAGGGTAAGAGGGGCTGACATACAACTGAAGAGGCTGTGTTGTATCGCAGCTTAGGTTCCCTGTTCTCCTTCTTACTGATTCTACGCTAAAGAAGCCCTCGTCTAAATCAATTACAGTAGACAGTTCAGTGTTTCCCATGGATCCCCTTATTCACATTCACGAGTGTAATGACAAGCGAGTGCTCCACCACTAATCGTGCTATAAACATAAATGTCTCATAAATGTAGTATACTCACATTTAAAGCTATAGTGCATGGATATTTTATATTCATGAACATACATTACATTCAAGCAATTGCCAAATGAGTTGACACAAAGCTAATTAAGCCCATCAGCTCCACAAAACTCTCTCTGTATTGCTCAGTATGGCTATGTTTACAAAACAGGACAAGTATAAGAAAAAGGACAACAGCGTTCAGCCTTGGAGACAAAGACGACTGCTGCAACAGGTGAAGGCATGGCTGTAATCCCAAAAAAGCGCCCACAAAATGCTTCAGTTAGTAATTGAACTACTAAGAAAACACCTACACAAAAGAAAGTGACAGACGGACTGACCGCATTTCTGTTGCATACAAATTAAAAGATAAGGCTTGCGTCTTGCGGATGCGCCGACAGTTTTGTTGTCATAACTTAGAATTCCTCATGGGGGTGACAGAAACTACGCACTATGGCTTTAATATGAGTTCTGATACGGATAAAATATAAAACCAATCACAGAAATTAGACTGTACAAACATTACACAAGGTACTGAAACAGTGGCCTCTTGTACAAAGAAAAAATGGCTATTGACTATAGATTTTATGTGCCACATTATCACTAAGAGAAGTGGTGAGTGGAGTCAATATAATATTATCATTATTACGCAAGTTATTGAGTGAATGCGAAAAATAGTAGAGGGAACTGAAGATACTGTAATTAGGATAATATTATTACTTAGAGAAAAAAATCACACATTACAATCCACACATTTTCCATTAAGATCCTATATGGGGTCTTGTATGCACTTCTCAAATTTCTTTTCTTTGGCCTCTAAGTAAACATGCAGAGCAGCTACTCTCCATATACAAAGAATCATATGTTTGGGTCCCTGGCATTATGAAAATTGCTAACTTCACATGTGCATTCACGTGAGTCGTGGGATCTCTTATCTGAACATGCCTGAGGTCACATTAAAATATGCATTCGTTGGAAAAAAAATTGTAATTTGTATCCGTGTTCTTGTTACAGTAAACAACGCACTTATTCATCTGAGGGGAATTTCCTATCAAGTTGTTCATCTTATTGTACGATATCATCCCGCTTCCTCCTCCTTCTGTCCTCCTCTTTCTCCTCCTCAATCATTGCCTGTTATCAGCATCAGGTAACCAGACTTAATATGCTTTAGTAGCATATTGTTACTATGCTGTTGTGTCTGTATCCTTCCTCTATGTCCTCATCTGTCAGTAATCACCCCCCAATCTCCTTCCTCTGCCTCTGTCTCTACCCTGCTATGTTTTTCCTTAGGTAACAAGTTCTCCTACTGCCACGCACGCCTTCTGGTTGCTGGGGTCTGGTGCTACGCTGGAATTTTTGCTGTAGGTCCCCTGTCAGGCTGGGGAGAGTATGGGGCCGAGCCTTACGGTACAGCATGCTGCATCAACTGGCATGCTCCAAGACAAAACTCTGCAGCTATGAGCTACATAATCTGCCTCTTCGTCTTCTGCTACATTGTGCCCTGCACTGTCATCTTTCTGTCCTACACATTCATTCTGCTGACCGTTCGGGGCTCCCGCCAGGCAGTGCAGCAGCACATGTCCCCACAGAACAAAATCACCAATGCACAGGCATTTATCGTTAAGGTAAATGCCTAGGTTCATTTTCTAACATATTATATAGACCTAAATCAATAAAACAAATTTATTTTACATGTTGTGTCTCTTTTCAGCTTTCAGTGGCAGTTTGCATTGGTTTCCTGACAGCATGGAGTCCATATGCCATTGTGTCTATGTGGGCAGCATTTGTTAACCCAACAACTGTACCACCCATGGCTTTTGCTCTGGCAGCTATCTTTGCCAAGTCCTCCACCCTTTACAACCCTATTGTCTATCTGGTCTTCAAGCCCAACTTCCGCAAGTCCCTGTGTCGGGATGTGGCCAAATGCAGGACGACACTCTGTGGATGTCTGTGTCAGGACAGCTCTGCACAGAAGGGAACTTGCAGGCAATCCAGTCACAAAGAAGAGTGTAACTCGACAAGGTTCTCAAATGGGCTACCGGAGAACCACAGGACATGCAGACACTGTCCTTACCCTGAAACAGCTACTGGTACCAGAGAAAACTTTACAGAATACAGCCCCCAGCAGACTGTGAGAATACTTAAAGGATCATTACATAATGAGGTTGCTGTCAGTCAGCTCTCCAATGAGTTGCAGAGTGACTTATTTTAGAGAATCAAACAAAGTCAGACAGTGAGAAGGTAAATAAAAAGAGTAATGGAGTAAAAGATGGCAACAATGAAGGTTTAAAGACACTAATTGCAAGGAAAAACGGAATGAAAAAAAGATAATCATTGAATGAAGGAAAAGAGTTTATAACTTTAAAGGTCAAAGTTTAAAAACTCAAATAGGTGATACTGCCAAAAAAAAGGCCAAGAAGTTAGAAGCCAATAAAGGATAAGCAAGCTGAACAGCCAACATGCAACCACAATATTTAATCAGGTCAAATTAACACACCTCAGCTATCCGATCACTTTGACTGATCAACATTAAGCTTTTATGTATTTATTACGACTTCTGTATTTGATGATGTGTTTAATTTGAAAGGTATTTATCAATGCATGCCTAAAATTAGACAGCTCTGTCTCCTCATTGCTGAGGATAGATGAATGTCTCAAAGGCCCACTTTGAACATGGACCTCCTATAGTTTACCCAGGGTACTGTATTGATACCTCTGCAAAGAGGTGTTGCCAATGTCAATTTTGTCTAATCAGCTGTGTCCAGGACAGAAGGCATGACTGAATTATAAAAGCAGAAGGATTGGGGCAGTACTAAAGATAATCAAATCTATAACACCGAAAAAGCTCTATTCTCTCTCAATATACTCTATGGAGTCCTCTAGACAACAATATTCAAGATAGCGACGCAAAACCTGTTTTAGGATAAATTATACAATCGGGGAGAACCATCAGCTAAAGTAAGCTACAAATTTACAAAACCCAAACATGTTGCATAGGAACATATGCTGGATACAGTTTTTTCCGATTGCTAAACGACATTGGGCACAACTGAAGCCACATGTGCAAAACTCAAACTACAGTCTGCACTATGTGGTATCTATAGTGGTGATGCTGTGATGATGTGTGGAAGAGTAACTCCGCAGATACCACAACTACCAACAGTCACCTGAACTAAACAGTTCAAATCTCCTGCAAAAGTCATTCCAAGCAACACAACTCTTAACACACTTCTCAAAACAGGTTCAGTGCAGCCAAACACTATGAACAATCCTCATCTAGATAACACACACTGTCACTCAGAACACACAGAGAGTAAAAACACTAGCATCAAACACCAATACAGAAAATACAAACTTTCTCATCTTTACAGTTTGAACAATTGAAGATATAGATTTTATGTAATATACCAATTTTTACTAGGGCTGTCAAAATAACGTGTTAATTTAAAAAAATAACGCAGATTAATCCATTCCATATTGACGTTTGACCCGGAGCCGTTCTAACCACCATTGGACTGTAAAATTAAGGAGGGAGACGACAATGTGCTGCCTGGATCATTAACTGGAACATTTACTTGTTTAAAAATCTTCTTCCTGCCAACCCTGGCTACCGAAATCTGGCGCCACTGATATGTCTGCACTTCTCTCTGGTGCTCTGAAGACGATACAGGTAACACAAACACCGCTGCACGTGGCGCTAGTTAACACTATACTCGACAGCAGCTAACGTTAGCCTACCGCTAGCTAGTTAACACTATACTCGACAGCAGCTAACGTTAGCCTACCGCTAGCTAGTAGCTGGATTAAACACGGTTACAATGCTGACAGCTAACGCTGAACGGTGTAAAGTTTGACTGTGTTTTACTGTAGAGGATTCAACACCGGGATGTAACAATCTATAGCTGCCGTCGGCAACAACACAGACGGTGCGTTCAATGAAACTGGTAAACTACAGCTTCGTGGTGCATTTGAAGTTATTGTAAATGTCCTTTTCCCATCTGGTGGTTGTTTTTGTCATTCAACAGCAATTTACCAGTGAAATAAGTTATTGTTATTGTTATACATTATTATTAAATCATTTAATTTGGACCATATGGCCTTAGCAATAAACAAGCCGTTCTTTAATGTCACCAACTGTTGTTTAGTACCCTTTGTTTTCTTTTCTTTTTTTACTTTCTTAAAAAGTATCGGTTCAGGCACCGTTAATTATGTATGCGATTAATTTCGATTCATTAATCACAGAGTATGTAATTAATTAGATTAATTTTTTTAATCGATTGACAGCCCTAATTTTTACGTAAGGTAAACAAGAAGGAATGAAAATCAGCAGTTTGCTTCAATATAGTATTTTATCTCTAGTAATTTATGGAATTACTGGAAATAAACTAAAGGTACATAACAGTAGCAAAGAATAGTGCGACTAATCCTGCCTCTCTCCAGCATCATGCGGCAAGTTTTCTTCATCACATTGGATGTCTGCATCATCTCTAAATACAAATGAATGTGGTGTTTCCATTGCTTTCACCTCATTACTTTCTGAAAAACAGAATGCAGTTTTACTATAGTAAAGATATAGGGCCCTATTTTAACGATCTGAAACGCAAGTATCAAACGCAAGTAGCTTTGTGGGCAGATCTCGGGGCGCTGTTGCTATTATAGCGGCGGGATTACAGTTTTTCTTGATTGCTTTGATGCAGCAGTCAACTCAAACTCCACATTTTCAAAACAGTTAACACACAGGCCGAAACAGTGGCACTCATGGTCTAAATGACACATTTTGTTTGCAAAAGGCTCTAACCGTGCCAAAACGTTTAAAATATGCAACAAAAGCTAATTTTGCCTTCAAACAACACAACTTGCAAACAAGTGTATGAGCTCTTCCAATCAACCATTACACAGTGGACAACAAAATACAGCAATCAGTGCGAATCAGTGCACCATTTCTTGTCACTGTAGTCTATTACTGTACGTAGCTTTCATGCCATTTGTTGTCAAATTTGCCTTCTTGCAGAGAATTGGATCCAGAATCAGAAATGCTTTGATGCAAATTTTATTGATTCCATTGATTCTTATTTTCAAACTGTGGCTGAAAACTGAAATACTGTAAATATTACACATAATACATATACTGTAGGTAGTTTCTAATAGTTAGGAACAGATTGTTTCTGTTTGGTTACCATTGCTAAAACAATAGAGTTTGGACTGCTTGAATGACAGCCGTGTTAACTGTTCTGCAAAAGGGTGGGGAAAATGTGTCAATACAATGAGAAAGGGTTAACACATTTGCAAGAGGTGTCTTCTGCTCTGCTGAGACAGTGATAATGAAAACCGAGTGGATCCCAGTTTCTTTAGTTTTTTCGATTGCTAAACGACAGTGGTCACAACTGAAGCCACCTGTGCAAAACTCTAACTACAGTCTGCATTACCAACAGTCCTGAACCTGAACTAAACAGTTCACATCACCTGCAAAACTCATTCACAGCAACACAACTCTTCACACACGTCTCAAAACAGGCTCAGTGCAGCCAGACACTATGAACAATCCTCACTGAGATAACACACACTGTCACTCAGAACACACTGAGAGTAAAAACACTAGTATCAAACACCAATACAGAAATTACAAACTTTTCATCTTTACAGTTTGAACAATTTGAATGACTTCACACTACTCAATAGTTTATTTAAAGAAAAGATATAGATTTTATAGTATATGCCTCTCTCCAGCATCATGCGGCAAGTTTTCTTCATCACATTGGATGTCTGCATCATCTCTAAATAAAGGAAGTGTTTTTCACTTTTTTTTATAGCTGTGTATATATGTTTACATTTTCATTCTTATTTGGTGTTTGTATACAAAAAAGGCTTTCTGAGCTTTCTCTGTATAAATACCATATATGTTCACTAACTAGTCTAAAACAAGACATCTGCTTAGGCTTTCAGTTAAAATTGTAATCAGCAGTGTTTGATAGGCACCAGACTCAAATCTATTCTGTTTTGAATGCATGGATGACAGTTTTGACAGCAGTGTGTTAGCATTTGTACAATGTGTTGTAAATGCACAGTGTTGTGCACGTTGTGGTTAAAGTCATAGGATAAGTGTGTAGAGTTTTGAAAACTGTGTTCAAGCAATGAAAAACGAACTAGAGTTTGGTCCACATGAACTGCTGCAGTGCAGACTGTAGTTAGAATTTTGCACATGTAGGTCCAGTTGTGCCCACTGTCGTTTAGCAATCGAAAAAAAACTGTAAGCAGGTCAAAGCAATCAAGAAAACTGTAATGACTCTTACGCCCGACGCAAATCTAAAATATAAAAAATATAAAAAAAATAAAGAAACGTCACAAAAACATATGATGTTTTGGGCTCACTCTCACTGAATCTCGAGGTTATGAATGCATGGTGATAGTTTTGCAATGTAGTCAGTCACTAACATTAGACCGAGATTACCTCACTATAGACGATGCAGCTCTTCTGTCTCTCCTCTCCCGTGCTGCAGCTGGGGCATTTGGGTTAAGTGGCATCGGCACATGCAGTTCAACATCACATCTCCTTAAGTCCTCTAATATTTCCTCATTTATGTCATCAACATATCCATGATTCATGGAAATGTTTTGTAAAACACGGTCATATTTTTCCTTGTATTTATGTATGGTTTGCAAAAATTGGAACTGCTGGGTCCGTGAGATGAGAGAAGCAAAGTATTTGCGCGGTGTGCACACTCTACATTACGGCCAAGAATGCGCCCTTAAAATAGCATCTGAATAACGCGCCACTGACTTTAGACTAGGTTTTTCCTGTTCTGTGGCGAAATTGTTTTCTGAAACTGCAAAATAGCACTAGGGAACGTTTGCGCCGGAACACATATATATATATATACTAGCTAGCTAGCTAACTGAGATAAGATCCATATCAATGCAAATCAAACCAGCTATTAGGCTAACTGACATAAAACCATGCCAATCTCTAGGTATGGTGAACGGTATGTGGTGATGTGGGGCTATTTTAATTCCAAAGGCCAAGGGAACTTTATCAGGATGCATAGTATCCTGGATCCATGAAATAACTGGCCTTTAAAAATAAAAATCTGCCTTCCTCTATGGGAATTTAACATAGGGGTATGTATAATTATGGCCCCTGTATTTTAAGGAAGAACATTTATTTATTTACAATACATTATTCATTCACAAAAAAAATTGGTGTCCTTAAAAGGTCGGATTTTACCTCATTTTTTTAATTAAGGCATTAAGATCAATTTCCAAAAGATGATTTTTTTTATTCCTTTTTTTAGTCAACTTTAGCATGGGTATGAATACTTATGAGCAACACTGTATATATATATATATATATATATATATATATATATACACATACATACAGTAGTGTTCACTAAATAGTGTTCACTAACACAAGTCTAAAACAAGACACCTGCTTAGGCTTTCAGCTAAAATTGCAATCAGCAGTGTTTGATAGGCACCAGACTGAAATCCATTCTGTTTTGAATGTGTGGTTAACAGTTTTGACAGCAGTATGTTAGCATTTGAACAAAGTGCTGTAATTCCACAGTGTTGTGCACGTTGTGGTTAAAGTGATGGGATAAGTGTGTAGAGTTTTGAAAACTGTGTGCAAGCAATGAAAAATGAGCTAGAGTTTGGTCCACATGAACTGCTGCTGTGCAGACTGTAGTTTGAGTTTTGCACATGTGGCTTCAGTTGTGCCCATTGCACACTGTGACAGATTATACAACAAAGTCAGACAAGGCAAGGAACAAACAGGCCAATAATTTAGTCAGAAATAATAAATAATGTATTGCTAGTTACAATCCTTAATTGCATAGAAAAACTGTGTGTGGATAATCGTGGCAAATATAGGTCAAAATTGCCAGGAAGTCTGTCTGTAAACTGTAATGGATGTTTACAGAGGACACATATGGAGATTTATTTTCAAACTTGCATCAGACTACTCTTTAGTAATGTTGTTGCTTTCCCAGATTTCATCAATTTACCTGGTCAGTATGTAATTAGCACCAACAGGAATGATGTTCAAACCTATGAAAATGCATCCCAAAACAGGAATAAACTGGAATGCTCTTTTTAAACTGGTCAGATAACCTTTAGTGAAGCCTTTGTGCGTGTGTGCATGCATGTGTGAAAGCGGGAGAAAGAAAAATCGTGTGGTTTATTTATACTGTGTGTGTGTGTGTGTGTGTGTGTGTGTGTAATTTGCCCTCTGTAAGCATGTGCTTTCATGGGCATAAGTACTATTGCGCAGCTCCTAAGGGAAACTAACAGTGTATCAGCAAATTATTTTGGGTCTGACACACAAACAACAAAAAAGAACATTGAAATGGACATATTAAACATGTCCCACAAGCTATTATAACAAAAGAGGAGAAATTAACTTTTATGTCTATGCATGTATATAGGCCATTTATTTGCGTTAGTGCTCCTCTTGCAAAAGAGAGGGCCTGGATTTGTAACATGAGAAACATAAGGCTTTGCTTCATCACCTTCCAACATTGTTCCAATAAAAAATGCCCAGTGGGCATACTAAAGCTTAACCACAGTGTTTGTCCAACTAACCTTTTCCTCTGGCAGCATAACTCATAAAATGGAAGTACAAAAATACCTGCCATGGACAAGATTAATAATATCTGCTGGATTGCATGTTGTGGTTGAATGAAGTGACTTTCATGCCATGTCATTATTACTTTCTTTACTATGGTGAGAGGGAAAATCTTAGTTCAATCCAGTTTTACAGAATACCTAAAACTATAAAAGCGTTTCCAGTTCCAATCTCTCACTGTCGCTTTGTCATGAAATAATTTGCTTTAAGTAATGCAAAACAAGCATGTCAGTACATGTGATGTATTTTGCTGCTGGCTGCACTCCTCAAATTACTGGTCTGACATTGGTAGTAATAAGACAAGAGATATATATATATATATATATATATATATATATATATATATATATATATATATATATATATATATATACACAGTAAATAGTTTTAATAATAAAACCAGCTATAATCAAACCAGTTGCAATATCTTAGTCCCACATAAAATCTTATGATACTTCTACTGTACTGTACTGTACTTGTTGCTATTTAATATTTTTGTTTCGTAGTGACTGCTTCTTGAAGAAATTTATACTAAACCACCCACGGCACCTGAATCAATAGACTACCTGCGCTTTTCTCACAACACTTTGCCCTGAGGTAAGACCTTTGTTAGTTCAGTTTACAGTTTATCTCAGCTGTGGGTTTAGGCTATGTTTAGATTGACATTAGCACTGCATGAAAAAATGCAGCCCCCTTCATTCATTTCAATGAGGCCACTGCATTGACACAGAGCGCTGTAGCAAAAACACACAGTGCCATCTGGCAAAAATGTTGAACCTAGCAAGCACCTTCCTAGTAACCTTTCTACTGTTTACCTCGTTGAGAAAAAGTCAAAGTCAACACGATTGCTGCCGTGATAACTTTCTGGAGTTGTAAAATCCTATCTCATACGATTGTAAATTGCTGTGTGGTGTTTAAGCATCTAATAAGCCTTGAAACTCATGGATCTATTACTTAAACCAGCCTTTCGAGATCATATTTTACAACCCTATCGTCAGGCAAGAACGTCAATATTGAATTATTGCAAAACCCCTAGACATTGTCATTGTGTTTAATGTCAATGTTGCTCATTTGAACCTTTTGCTGACACATGTAGGTGTGAAAGTCTTACTGCTGTTAAAAGAAGCACCATTTGCAAAAAAACAGGCTTTTTCACTGATGTATACAGTCAATGATTCTTATCAGGTTTCCAGAGAAATTGCTGGTTTCATCTATGTAACTAACAACTATATTGTATACACCTTCATGGATGTACAGGGTAGCAGCTCATTACTGGTTATTGCTTAATAACCTCCAGGTTGAACATAAGTAGCCTACTAACCGTGCATGATAAATTTTTTGCCCAGGAAAAACTATACAATTATACTTACTACTTCAATCTGTGAAAGACGTTGCTTGTTTCATGTTGGCTATATAAGCTTTAGGAGATTACTGATGTACAAGCTGAAGGATCTGTGAAATACAAGTGTCATGCTGGAACCAAAGGTTGCAGTCACCTTTACACTCACTGTCAAAGCCTAAAAGTTGTTTTGGTCACTGGTATTTTTCTAACAATTTGCAGGTTACCAAAGAACATACATATCAAAGACTTGGCTTCCAGTCCTGTGGACTTTGTTCAGCTAACTCTCTTGGGTAAAGATGGATGTACAAACCAGGAAACATGTGAAAATCTGATTCTGATGTCTCTTTTTTCTATTCTGTTACTCAAGGAACAAACTCTGCACGTACCTGAGTGTACATTATTGAGTCACTAGCCATTCCTACTTGGGTCATCTCCACTGACTTTACTCATATGCACATATATATTTATATCAGATGTCAGGGATTTCATGTAAACATTAGTTTGCATGTATGTACATATTATGTGTCTGTACAGATGCCAAATGTAATTCATATATTATCTTGAATATAAGCCTCAATGTGTAAATAGGGGATGTAGAAACCCTTTCAGTGTCTTGAAATGGGGGTCCATTCATCCTTCTATCCATCAGTCATAATTGTGTGTTGCGGCAGGCTGGGTGGTGAGTTCTGACTGGTGGCTTTGAAAGGGTTTCTATTAATGTTTCTTATTATAGGGTTTTAGTGCCAAACAGGTCCCAGGTTTGTGGCTTCCCTCCCTGCAGCTGGAATCCATTTTCCTTTAGCTCCTTTATTTTTCCTTTATTTATTATTTATTTCCTAATAGCAAGATCACTAACACTACACAGCCATAATATTATGGACATTACAGTTGACCATTATCAGTTAAGCTCTATTTCCCACAATGTTGTTGTTGGGGAAATAATAATCCAAGTGGGAAATATGATCCATTTATGATGTTATTGTACAGTATATGCAGCTTCTATGAAAGTGATTGTTTCTACCTCCCAATGAATCATGGAATGTATTTGTGGATGTTGTCTAAATTTGAATTGGAGATATGAAGCATTTAATATTTAGAAATCCATGTAGCAGAAGTCATTGATGCCATTACAGCAGCTTTGACGAGTAGTTTCCTGTGAGTGATTTTAATTACAGAGAAATTAAAGTGCTGATATGTCAGAACATGGAATTGTGCATGAAACAGCTTGAGTTGGATGCAATTATTATTTGCAGTGTAAGGCATCAACACTTTTATTAGACGTGCTTATTTAAACTCTTAACTTTCTGAATTTTACCTGTCAGAAAGTAGCCTGGAAACATGACAAAAAAACGTTGTTAATCCCATTTGAGACATGAGCAGAAATATTTCAAATGCAGTATTTATAATGGTTTATAATGTCGTTACTGAATTCTCGAAGAGTACACTGATTCTGAATGATGTGCTAAATCATATACGTACTCTCAATATGTCTGTGCTAATCCACTATAAATAAAGTTAAATGCAATCAGGAGGATGCAACTAGAATCTAAATTGTCTGACTGCAGCTGTGGAGCAAAGTCTTCATATGAATCCCTATTGTCCTTTTGTCTTTTCTGAAAAGCAAACTATGCCCTCAGTAGATTTGCAATTTTAGACTGCACTTTATTACGCTGGCATACATAAATGCAAATACATACACGTCAAAGGTTTTTCAGTTCCCCAGTTTCTAAGACACAAACAAGGCTGAATGTGATGTGTTTTACATATATGTATGTTGATATATTGAAGAAAAACTATCAATATAGATTTTGTTGTTACATTATAATTATTAAAATTATTATTGTTGTCAGTGAAGTTTCAGATTCATTGTGAAAAATGTTTACATCTTTTGGTATTCTTTTTTTGTTTAGAAAATATTGAATATTGTATAAAAAGTGTTAAACATCCAAGGGCACGTCATTTCTTCTGGGGTAAAATGGAATGATAAATAAATATAATTCAGGATTCCATGAATGAATAGCCTACAACTTTTATGTCTACTTTCTTTAATGGTTTTTAATTGTTACAGTGGAGCATGACAAAACTGAATGCGCTCATTCAGCTACAACCTTGAAAACCATGGTGATGCGGTGAGCAGTAGCTTTGCAGTGGAAATGGCTTTGCTTGATGTACAGTTGTGTTCAGAATAATATCTGTGTAATTTAAAAAAAGTGAATAATGCTCAAAATCCTTAGAATAGCTTTTAATTACATAATATCAATGCATTGGGAACACTGCACATTCAATTCCAAATCAAAACCTGACCAAAATTGATCAAGTTTGTGCTATACGATTACAGAAAGTGAAGAAAAAGTAATATTAGGCTGTTCAAAAAAATAGCAGTATTTGCATTTTTCTTTACAAACTAAAATATTTACTGTATAAACTGAAAAATGTCTCAAGGGTTTGCTTTACTTTGAATCACTGCACTAATATTTAGTTGCATAACCATTATTTCTGAGAACTGCTTCACATCTGTGTTGCATGGAGTCAACCAACTTCTGGCACCTGTGAACAGGTATTCCAGCCCAGGACGATTGAACTACATTCCACAATTCCTCTGCATTACTGGGTTTTGCCTCAGAAACAGCATTTTTGATGTCACCCCACAAGTTTTCTATGGGATTGAGGTCTGGGGATTGGGCTGGCACTCCATAACATCAATCTTTGCTCGCTTACTGGTGTGTTTTGGGTCATTGTCTTGTTGAAAGACCCATTTCAAAAGGCATTTTCTCTTCAGCATAAGGCAACATGACCTCTTCAAGTATTTTGATGTATTGAAACTGATCCATGATCCCTGGTATGCGATAAATAGGCCCAACACCACAGTAAGAGAAACATCCCCATAACATGATTTTTGCACCACCATGCTTTACTGTCTTCAGTGTACTGTGGCTTGAATTCAGTGTATGGGGGTCATCGGACAAACTGTCTGCGGCCCCTAGACCCAAAAAGAACAATTTTGCTCTCATCAGTCCACTGAATGTTTCCCCATTTCTCCTTTGGCCAATCAATGTGTCCTTTGGCAAATTTCAACCTATTCAGTACGTCTTTTTTTCAGCAATGGGACTTTGCGGGACTTCTAGCTGATAGCTTTGCTTCACATAGCCTTCTTCTGATCGTAACAGTACTCACAGGTAACTTTAAGTCTTCTTTGATTTTCCTGGAGCTGATCATTGGTTGAGCCTTTGCCATTTTGGCTATTCTTCGATCCATTCGAATGGTAGTTGACCGTTTTTTCCCACGTTGTTCAGGCTTTGGATGCCATTTCAAGGCATTTGAAATCATTTTGGCTGAGCGGCCTATCATTTTCTGCACTTCTTTATATGTTTTCCCCTCTCCAATCAAATTTTTAATCAAAGTCTGCTGTTCCTCAGAGCAATGGCTGGAATGACCCATTTTGCTGAGTATTTCAGTGTGAAATGCACTATAACCAGCATGCACAACATTTGCTTCCTTCCTTCCTTAAATATGGGCCATAATTGACACCTGTTTCTTCACAGAATCAATCACCTCACTAATTGAACACAACACTGCTATTATTTTGAACATGCCCCTTTCAATTACAGATTCAATTACACAGAATGAGCAGCATGCATGTCATGACTGTTGGGTCTGTTGGTTTTCTATGACTCTATAACACTTACTAGTAAATTATTTGCCATGTAGAAATATCACTTCTACCAAAAAAATTGATTCATGAGGTTAGTGATGTTGAACTGCTATTATTTTGAACACAACTGTATTACTGAAGAGTAATTTTTTATTATACTAATAAAGTGTTTTTAAAACCAAAGATACATTTTTACGTGTAAGTAAGTATTAGCCTCACGCTAATTTATCAAGACTAGGCCTACCGGCTAAACTAACGCTAGCTTCATGGCAACCTCTACACCTGGCGAGTCCCCACTCCCCCTCAGGATTTCCTCGTTGTTCAATAATACAAACAAAGAAATTGCAGACCTCAGGGAAGATGTTCGTCGGCTTTCCGAGGAATTAAAAACCAAAGATGCTTTGTTAACCGCCTGCTTGGACGTGGCTCATAATCAGTCGCTCCGGATCTCATCTCTCTCGGCGGCCTTCCAGGATACCGCGCAATGGGACCCAGCTGCCTGCCCACGCCCATCGTCCTGCTCGACACCGGTTATCAAGCCACCCTGGACTGAGGTGGTTTGCGGCCGAAAGAGAGCCTCAGGTAGGGCTCCATCGCCTCCTGCCCTCAGCCTCTCCAACCGCTTCAATGCTTTGTCGGAGTCGGAGCCGGTGGTGGCCAGTGCGGCTCACCGGGCTCGCCCCGCTTCAAAGCAGACTGACCAGCCGTCGTCACGGAAGACGATTGCTACCGCGCGGCGAAAGCTTCTGAGGGATGCGGTAGTCAGACGGTCCGGTGGCCTACACTGCCTGGATCGGCCAAATGACAACGTTCCTCAAAAACAATCCCCACAACCGAACGGTAAGCAATCTTCCTCTTCTTTTCCCTGCCCATCTGAAACCGACACTGACTGTTTTGCTCCCGTCACCAGCTATCCACACCCCCCCACTCCTCGTCCGCTCTTCCCCCTAACCACAGTAATTATTGGGGACTCCATCACTAGAGACCTACGGTTTCATAATGCTGTCACACACTGTTTTCCCGGAGCCAAAGTTGCAGACATCCTGGCTAAAGTTATGGACCTGATACCCTCATTTCCGACCTCTATCAAACGCATCGTAGTCCATTGTGGACATAATGACATGTCCACTCGGATTCAGGAGTGTGAGCGCACAAGGCGAGACTTTACCACTCTCATTGAGGCTTTAAAAAGCACTGGGAAGTCGGTTTTTAGGTCGCGGATCATGCCTCTTTAGTAGACTACTCTCCCTTAACACCTGGCTCCAGCTCACATGCAGCATTCACAAGATAGGTTTTATTGACAACTTCAATCTGTTTTGGGAACGTGGCTCCCTGTTCAGCAGGGATGGGATTCATCCCAATACACGCGGAAGCCAGATGCTACGTGGAAATTTGCACCACGCCCTGCATACCCAGACCTCTGATTGACTGTTTACATCCCGTAAACACTCCCACAAGCACACTGACCAGACACACTCTCCCAAAGTCAATAATCAGAGATACAGCGCTACACGCCCCTCTGTGCTCCCTTCAGAGCAATCACCCATTCATAATCCCATAACCACCGTGTCTGTCCCCCGACTGAGACCGTTTAAACCAAACGCTAACAAAAGAGGTGCTATACTAAACAACCTAATTGGAATTAAAACAACCACTGCAACGATAGAACAGAATAGGAAAATCAAATGTGGACTATTAAATATTAGATCTCTGTCATCGAAAGCATTATTGGTAAACGAATTGATATCAGATAACCATGTTGATTTATTCTGCCTCACCGAAACCTGGCTGGACGAATATGTTAGTTTAAACGAAGCCACTCCTCCCAGTCATAATAATACCCAAATTCCACGAGGCTCAGGCCGAGGAGGGGGAGTTGCAGCCATATTTGACTCGAGCCTGTTAATTAATCCTAAACCTAAACTAAATTATAACTCGTTTGAAAGCCTTGTTCTTAATTTTCAACACCCAACATGGAAAACAGTACAGCCTATTATATTTGTTGTTGTTTACCGAGCACCAGGTCCATATTCTGAGTTTTTATCTGAATTCTAAGAGTTTTTATCATGCGTAGTCCTTCAATCAGACAAAGTACTTATTGTAGGTGATTTTAATATCCATGTGGACGTTGACAGCAATAGCCTTAGTACTGCTTTCAATTCACTGCTAGATTCTATTGGTTTCAGTCAGAGGATGCATAAGGCCACGCACTGTTTTAACCACACCCTCGACCTTGTGCTAGAATATGGCATCAAAATTGACGATTTAATAGTATTTCCGCAGAATCCTTTATTATCAGACCATTTTTTAATAACTTTCGAATTCCTACTACCAGACTATACGAAATTAAATAAAAGTTTCTACACTAGATGCTTATCTGACAGCGCTATAGCTAAATTTAAGGAAGATATTCCAACAGCACTTAACTCAATGTCATGCCTTAATATAACAAAGGACTGTTATGTTAACTCTAGTCCCTCCCAACTTGATAACTTTGTAGACGCTGCTACGGCCTGCCTACGGACTACTTTAGACTTGGTTGCTCCTATCAAAAAGAAGATGATGAAGGAAAGGAAACTAGCACCTTGGTATAACTCCCAAACTCGCAAATTAAAACAAATCTCACGAAAACTTGAAAGTAAATGGCGTTCCACCAAACTGGAAGAATCTCGTGTGGATTGGCAAGATAGTCTAAAAAATTATAGGAGGGCCCTCAGAAATGCCAGATCAGACTATTACTCAATACTAATAGAAGAAAATAAGAACAACCCAAGGTTTCTTTTCAGCACTGTAGCCAGGCTGACAAAGAGTCATAGCTCTGTTGAGCCATCTATTCCTATAGCTCTGAGCAGTGATGACTTCATGACCTTTTTTAATGATAAAACTATAACAATTAGAGAAAAAATTCATCACCTTCTGCCCACAGCTTCTAACGGCTCACCATTGGGCGCAGGAGGGCTAGAGAGAACGATAAGACCTGATACTTATTTAGACGGCTTTTATCCTTTAGACCTCCAACAATTAATGTTAAGGGTCTCTTCAGCTAAGCCAACTACCTGTCTCTTAGACCCCATTCCAACGAGGCTACTTAAAGAAGCACTACCCGTGGTCAATACCACATCTATACGATCAATATGTCCTTATTAACGGGTCACGTACCGCAGTCTTTTAAAGTAGCTGTGATAAAACCTATTCTGAAAAAACCCACCCTCGACCCTGAGGTCTTAGCCAACTATAGACCTATATCTAACCTCCCGTTTCTCTCCAAAATCCTTGAGAAGGTAGTGGCTAATCAATTGTGTGACTTTCTGCATAGAAATAGTCTATTTGAAGACTTTCAGTCAGGATTTAGAAAGCATCATAGCACAGAGACGGCACTGGTGAAAATCACTAACGACCTTCTAACTGCTGCTGACAAAGGACTTGTCTCCATACTTGTCTTATTAGATCTTAGTGCTGCATTCGACACTATTGACCATACCATCCTCTTACAGAGACTGGAACATTTAGTTGGCATTAAAGGAATCGCACTAAGCTGGTTTAAGTCCTATTTTTCTGAGCGATCCCAATTTGTTAATATTAACGATAAACCATCCAAATACGCTAAAGTTAGCCATGGCGTTCCTCAAGGCTCAGTGCTTGGACCAATTCTATTCTCTTTATATATGCTTCCTCTAGGCAATATTATTAGGAAACACTCAATTAACTTTCACTGTTACGCAGACGACACCCAATTATATCTGTCAATCAAGCCAGACGAAAGCGGTCAGTTAGCTAAACTTCAAGCGTGCATTAAAGATATAAAATCCTGGATGACCCACAATTTTCTGATGTTAAACTCAAACAAAACGGAAGTTATTGTGCTGGGACCCAAGCACCACCGAACTTCATTATCTAAATATATAGCTACCCTAGATGGTATTGCCCTGGCCTCCAGCACTACTGTCAGAAATCTAGGAATCATTTTTGACCAGGATCTATCCTTTAACGCCCACTTAAAACAAACCTCAAGAACAGCCTTTTTCCATCTTCGTAACATTGCCAAAATCAGGAACATCCTGTCTCAAAACGATGCTGAAAAACTAGTCCATGCATTCGTAACTTCCCGGCTGGACTACTGTAATTCTTTACTATCAGGCTGCTCAAATAAGTCCCTCAAGACCCTCCAGCTGATCCAGAATGCTGCAGCACGTGTTCTGACAAGAACTAACAAAAGAGATCACATTTCTCCTGTATTAGCTTCTCTGCATTGGCTTCCTGTAAAATCCAGGATTGAATTTAAAATCCTTCTCCTGACCTACAAAGCACTAAATGGTCAAGCACCATCATACATAGAAGAGCTCTTAGTACCTTATTGTCCCACTAGAGCACTGCGCTCCCAGAACTCAGAGCTACTTGTGGTTCCTAGAGTCTCTAAAAGTAGAATGGGAGCCAGAGCCTTCAGCTACCAGGCTCCTCTCCTGTGGAACCAGCTCCCAACTTGGGTTCGGGGGGCTGACACCGTCGCCACATTTAAGAATAAACTGAAAACCACCATCTTTGATAAAGCTTATAGTTAGGGAGTGAGGAGTTGCAGCATAGTAGAGTAGAGGGAGGCAGGAAGTACAAGCCCGTTCCGGCAGGGGAGAGTACGAGCCCGGTCCAGGGCCCCTCTCTTTAGCCTGCCTCTCTTAGTTATGCTATTATAACTCTAGACTGCTGTGGGAAGCTCCTTCCAAGGACACAATGAGCCGCTCCCTCTTCTCTCTTTTCACTTGTCTCCTTTTGTGTGCATCTTAGTCCCAGAAATGCCTGTTACTAACCTAGCTCTGGGGAGTTTTCTCCCCGGAGTCCCTTTGCTTCTTCTTCACCCAGAACATCGCCTTGGAATTGGGTGGCACCTACACCGGGGTCCTGGGTGCAGCTGACGCTATGGACTTACTACACCCTGCTACGCTCTGCGTTTCCCCGCAGTGTCCGACTGCGTCCTGCCGCGTCCAACCGCGTCCATCCAGGCTGCTGTGCCACACTACACCCCGTAACGCCCTGCTGTGCCCTACTATGACATGAACTACTATGACTACCATTGTGATCACTGTTTCACTATCTTTATTATGACTATTATTGCCACCATTCACCACTCCCCCAACTGGTGCCGTCAGACACCGCCTACCAAGAGTCTGGGTCTGTCCGAGGTTTCTTCCTAACAAAAAAGGGAGTTTTTCCTTGCCACTGTCGCAATAGCTACTGCTAATGCTTGCTCTTGAGGCAACCACTGTAATAGTTGGGGCTTCGTAAAGTACAGAGTTTGGTCTAGACCTACTCTATCTGTAAAGTGTCTCGAGATAACTCTTGTTATGATTTGATACTATAAATAAAATTGAATTGAATTGAATTGAATTGAAAAGATAACTTCCCAGGCTCACTAATCACAATCCCTGCAGTCGCAATGTGTTCTCTCTGTCACACCACTGTAGCCCTGATGTGTAGTTACATTTTACATGGCTACAGCATAGCCTGCTACATAATTTCAAAAGCCTAAGCAAGTAGCCGCCATAACTACATCATAACACCTTAACACAAAAGTATGAATCCAACCTCTCATGGCAATCCATCCAAAAGTTGTCAAGACATTTTACTAAATAACAAAAATGGCAACACATTCTCACTCGGTCAGGTGCCTTTGGCCCAAAAGTCTGACCCTGACACTGACCAAGTGTCAGTATATTACAAGTTGGGGTGAGAATGGGTTGAAATTGTCAATCGCGTGGTAGCACAAGAGAAAAAGCCAGGGGATCACTTAGGTCAGTACGCGAATGAATATATGTACGCAATTTCATTGCAATTTAAATGAACAAAATCAGCAAAGGGAGAATATATTTAACATATTGCCACACAACAAAAGGTTTGCTGTCCATAATCTGCAAAACTGGACCAAGCTGAAACCACCACTGCTGAGATGCCTCAAATGGGTGTTTGTTCTAGATTCACTTGAAAAAAAATTGAACGGCCACAATAGACTATACTCCAAGAAAATTCTACTTTCCTGTAATCATTCCTCCTGTTCATACTGGCCATTACGTAACCGATGGGGTACAAAATCCAGTCCTCATTATGTGCAAAAATGTACTCAAAACCTTATCTTAAGATAATATGAGGCTTCAGCAGTCTGAGTTAGTCAAAACAAGTGGATATATTCCAAAGTTACGGTCTGTTTAGAATAAAAGTCCCTCTTTGTGTTTCCCCAGACAATGTTTTTGTATTCTGCTGCAGTGGAGGGATAGTAAAACAGAGAGGGCTTTTTGGACTAAACCAGCTTTGCATGATACCCACTTTATTTGTCTAAATTATTCTTTGAAGCCAAATTAGTTTCAGATAAACTTTGGAATGTGTTTTCTTTCACAGAACGAGGCCTGTGTGTTTTAATCACTTACATTAAAACCTTATTAGTGTAACGGTTGGGATTATTGCCGCCGCCTTGTAGGAGTAACTCAGTACTTAATCTGGGGAGGACTGAGTGAGACTGGATCTAGGTCCCCCACACCCAATGCCTATGGCCTCAGTGTTCAAATAAATGAGCAGGTTGTCCACTGTTTAGCAGCCTGGGCTAGCACCAGCTTCTTAGGCAGAGTAAAGTGGGCTTCAGACTATACGGTGGCCTTCTCGGTCTTCAGCAGTATGAGTGGGCATGAGTATTGCATATGTTGAGCACCGGTGTACGTACCAGCGCCGTTGCTGTACAGTTAAGTTCAGTTCATTAGGTGCTGGTGTGGTGTAGGTGTGAATGCACGGAATGCACGTATATAGCAGTCTGATGTCCCTTCTAGTACAAATGAGTGTGTGCGCGTGTGTGTGTGTGTGTGTGTGTGTGTGTGTGTGTGTGTGTGTGTGTGTGTGTGTGTGTGTGTGTGTGTGTGTGGGAGCACAAGCGCAGCGTCAGTTGGTCCAGTTCACAGTTCGGTTCTGACTGCGCACAGTATCTTGTGTTGTCAGTGTTAATAGCAAAGTGTGGTGCAGATATTACCCACAAACAGCAGAGATCGCACTTGAAGGATGTCTGATGGCTGGCAGGGTAAACTTCCTAGGGAACCCGTCGCACCCGCGGAGGAAAAGCCGGCGTTTTCCCTCTGCATGCAGGATGGCCCACAGCTACAAACTTGAGATCGCGTCTTCCCACACTGTTCACACACGAAGTGGGGGGAGGGGTGGCGGTAACTTTCAACACAGCACTCCTCGATATCCACGACGTTCAAACTAGCTCTTACTACACAAAACTCTTGTAAAGTTAAATTTAGCACGACCTAGACGATATGAACACCAGCACTAGACTCACACTTGAATGCTCTTCCAGCCGTCTTCCTCCGTGTAGCTAGTCTGTGACTGTGCGTCGCTCTGCAGCTCGGTTAGAAGCTAAAGCTAACACTCACTTTGGTTCACTGAAGCTCGGTTTTGTCGCTCACACAAGCAAAGTAAATGGGAAACCTAAACGTAGCCGCGTTACGGACTTTAGGACACGTTATATAACCACTCGATAGACTTTAAATCATCACTTTGGGTGCAATAGTATAGCTTCCCACAGCTACCGCTCTGTCCTCCCTGCGCGTCCGCACCACGCTCTAACTCTGCCCGTGCGCCCTCACCTGCACGTTCACAAGCCCAACTCTTAAAGGGCCAGCAAATATTTGTACCCGCTATATTAGGAAGGGATCTTTTTGTTGTATCTTTGGCCAGTACAAACAGGATGAATGATTACAGCAAGCAAAACCTGTTTCAATTTCAATGTTCATATGGGCACCTGACTATTGGTTTAAGACGGACTTGAAAAATTGTGAAACCTTTCCTTTAAGGCAGGGGTGGCGAACCTGTGGCTCTTGAGCCGTATGCGGCTCTTTGCCTGCTCCTGTGAGGCTCTTACTGTGTGGCTGGGGGCTGTGTCATTGGTTGATTGTTGTTTTTAACTTTTCTGAAACATACAGTATTTCAGATAAGTAAAAAAAACACATTTGAATGCATCTGCCAATACATTTGCCAATTATTTTAAAATGGAAAATAATGCAGCAGAGTTTTGAGGACAGATTCTGCAACCTGAGGAAAAACAGCGGCCACAGATCACCTTCCTCGTTAACCCTTTCACTGCTGAATCCGATTGTTTGAAAGCCCCTTTAGTGACAAATTAGTGAGAGAGTTGCTTCGAGTGGCCACAACCAAGTTCAAGCAAGACCTGAAAAGGATTGTGGATAACAAAGACTGTCAGGTTTCCCACTGAGTCAATCTAAGTGAGAAAAAAAACTATGAAAACTGCTATGTATTATGACTGTCATTAGATCTGGAAGACACTGTTGCTGTTGTAGTGTGGACGTGCATGTGTTGTGTGGCTTTTTGATATGGTGCGTTTTTTTTTGTGGCTCTTTATACCTAACTGGTTGGCCACCCCTGCTTTAAGGTGTTGTTAAGGCATAAAAAGCAGTATGTATTGAGGTGGGGTTCAGCCTATCATCAGCTGATATGGTTGCCCCTACAACCGCTGCCTGCGGGCAACCCCCACACGTTTTTTCCCCTTCGACTAGCCAAGTTTTTCTACATTATGTACTAGATACACACACAAACAAACACACACACACACACACACACACACACACACACACACTGTTGGCATAGTTGCCGAATGTTGTGATGTCAGGCGGCTTCCCAAGTGCCATTACAAGTGCTTGGCCATCAATAAGAAAGCAGCTGGGTTCCTGAAGGGGCACATCTGCAGGGGTTTGGATATGTTTTGTCAGTATATTTGCTAAAACAGATTTGTTGGTGGAATGTAGACTGCCGTTAGTTGCGGCCAGAGATGGCGGGATGGGCATGAGTTCATGCTGGAGAATATTTTCCAGGTCTACCTTGCGACCTGCTCTGTAAGCTGTGATGAGCCTTTGTAGAATCTGCCTGTCCACTTTGATGATGTTTTGCTTGTTCTTGGAAAGTTGCACGACTTCATACAAAGAGGCAAATGTTTTGGCTTTGTTCTTTCGAATGGGTGACTTCAGATCCAAGTGCTGGCCACTATCTGGTGTCCACAAACACTTTCATTTGTGCCTGTCCAAGGTGTTCTGCACCAAGCAGAGATTGTTGAATCTGGGGTGTGACCACGTCTTTGTTGATTATGTTCTTGAGTGTGTCCCCACCATCTTGAAACACACTGTGCTCTTTTAATGATAGACATATTCTGCTTTCATCCACATCACCTCTTTCCATTCTACTCTTTGTGCACTCTGTGTGTGTGTACTCATCGTCTTCATCATCTGTTGTCAGTCTCAGCATCGCTGTTGTCTGAGAAGCTATGACTGTTCTCAGATTATACGACAGTGTCCATCTACTGAGGGATGCTGGTATCCTGGTGATACCTACTAGGCCTCCACTCTTTTTTCCTGTAGCGTTTAGCCATTCTGTACTTTGATCCGTTGAAACCTGATTGAAGCGTCGATCACTGCGTTTTACCACAAAGTTGCCTTTCTGAAACTCAAGGAGGATTTCTGGTGGGAGAGCAGACATCTCAGCCAGGTACACAGTACCCCATCTGGCGTAGTTTATATGATCATACCTGAAGAAGAAGGGCAGCATACATTTTAAAGCATACAGGTGGAGATCCCACAATCCATCACGTTGCGCTCTTGTGAAACAGAGTAGGATGCTGACCATAGTCATATAGTCCCACCAGAATGCAGCATTCGGGTTATCAACTGCAAGTGATGCAGAAAACTCTTTCATGGGCTGCTGGAATCGGTCTTTGATCAGTTTGTCGACCATTTGTGCGATGTGATCAGCATCTATGGACTGGCAGAGATCTGCAAGTTCAGCTCTCAGTGTAACATCATGCCTCATCCAGATATGTGTAAAGCTGTGGGAGTAGTAGTTGCCAAAGAACCTGCAGGGTAAGCTTGTGGGTCCTCATAGCACGTGCATACCCCTTTCCTGCCATGACATGATGAGCAGCATTTGCTCCCAGAAGATCACACTTGACCCATAGCTCCCTCAGGCCAGAATCAATCATGTGTTGTCCTATCACATCCAGGAAGTTCATGGCAATGTGAAGGCCTCCAAGGCAAGGTATAAACACGTCCTTGTATTCTTCTACTGACCACTTCAGTTCTAGCAACTTCGGATAAAGTGCCTCATCCACTGTCAGAATGACATGCTGTTGTTCCATTGATTTGGAGACAAGGAGCACTCGCTTGACGACTGTGTTCAGTGTATCAAGTTCAGATGCAGGAGCCTGGATGATAGGTAGGTACCCTACTGTAGTTTTCTCTGGGTTGACTGTGCTTGCCTTTCGATTATACAATGTCCAGGAAGGCTTTGGTTTTTGAGATGTCCTGGACATGAAGAAGGCCATGTCTGTAGCTTGTGCTTTCTGTGCTGCGGGACATTGTTCAGATGACTGTGTGAAACAGTCTGCTGCTAATACACCACTGATTGGCCGCTCTGTGATTCCTTTCTTTGGTGCAGGTATGATATCAGTTATTGCCTTGGGAATGTTGAGGGTGTCTGACCTGGAGTAAAGATCAACTCCTTCAAGGAGATCACCTTCAGGTGGACCACATTGCCAGGCAGCCACTTGAGTGGCATGGAATGTCCCTTTTCCGTCCAGACTGTATTCGTTGATGTCAACATTGTCCGCTGAGAAATGAACAAAGCGACCCTTTACCAGATTTTGTGGAACAACGGCACCATCCCAACCACCAAGGTCGTCTTAGCCAGTTCAGTGTCAAGTTTGATTACCTCACGGTAACTCATAACATGACCTGCCTGGTGAAACATGTTCACCAACTCCTTCGAACGTGTAGCCTGTGCAATGCTGAGGACTCTAAGCTGTCGTTTGGCTGTGTTCTTATCATAATCTTCAACGTCATCCTCCAGCAGGCGCTGACCACCTAGTAACAAGTTGAGGAACATGTACAGGCTGTTGGGTATACTGTCTATTGCTCTGTTTTCACTGATGTCTATCCCCTCTTGTTTTGGATGTGAGATCATATCTCTTCGGATCTGCAATGCCACATGGACCATGTTCAGGAACATATCTTGATCCTTATGTTTGAAAGTAGGAATAACTCTATGAATATTGGAGGTGTCGTCTTTCAACATTGTTGATACTGGAATATGCCGGTATTTGGATGGAACCAAGACAGTAAGAGGTTCATTTTGAGGCTGATCATGCAGTACAACAAAGTCGTATAAGCCCTCAAGACGATCAGCTATTTGTTCCTTGAAGGAGTTCCTTCGGCTTAGAAATCTAGATGGTATATCTAATTGAGCCTCAATAGCTAGTGTAGAGTACCGGTCCCACACATGTACAAGATCCAGAATATCCGCTTGCTTTGCTGATTGTTCAAGTTCTTGGCATATCCACTGTAATGGCATGTCTGTGCTCGGAAGTGACTCCATGCGTTTGGTCCTACGTTCAAACCTGGTCTTGCAAGTCATGTGATAACTTCCTTCTGCAGCTATAAGATCATTTACACAAGCTAGTCACACTCTTAAGAATGAATCACATTTTGCTGCTTGTAGGATTCTGCTGCTGAATTTCATTTCTTGTATGAGATGTAGTTTTTCTTTCCAATCTATTGGAGGTATTTTGCTCCGTAGAGTAACATTTTGCGGAGTTGGGGTGGATGCAGATGAACTTGGTTTGGTATCTTTTTTCAATTCTGCCTTCAATTTCCTTTCTATTTCACGTTTATTCATGTATTTTGTTCGGCAGTCCTTATGCCATAAGAATTGCTGAGGCAAGTCTCCTTGAAGTATCTCAGTAAGTCGATTGGTTGCATCTCGGAAATTGTCATGGTATAATTTCATCCAGAGCTGTCTTATAGGTGTCTTGCAGGTGGGCCATGGGAGACCTTTTCAATAGGAAAAAAAAACATACAAAAAAAAAATCAAAAAAATCATGAAGGATTACTAAAAGGGATTGAATGGTTCAAGTAGAACAATACCCAAATATATTTACATTCAAATAAATTAAATTAAATATAATTTAAAGTCTTTCCTCCAATCAGTCAGTGTAAAAGCAAGTGTGTTAAAGCACCCATATTATGCTCATTTTCAGGTTCATAATTGTATTTTAAGGTTGTACCAGAATAGGTTTACATGGTTTAATTTTCAAAAAACACCATATTTTTTGTTGTACTGCACCGCTCTCTCTCACTACTGCAGATCCTCTTTTCAGCTGGTCTCTGCTTTAGCTACAGAGTGAGACCAGTGAGACCTCTTTTCTTCTTCTTCTTCTTCTGTACTATCTTTGATTGCACTCGCACATGCGCATTGGACTGCTCGGATGCTACCTGGTCAGCGTACGCACGGCTGAGCTCCCCAGTGTCCCCGAGCTCCCCAGTGTCTCCAAGCCTTCTAGTAGCCCTAGGCCTTCTAGTGTCCCCGAGCTTTCTAGTGTCCCAGATGTTTCTAGTGTCCCCGAGTTGACTAGTGTCCTAGCACTGCCCAGTGTCCCCAAGCTGCCCAGTGTCCCAGTACTGCCCAGTGTCCCCCAGCTTTCTAGTGTCCCAGAGCCTTCTAGTGTCCCCGAGCCTTCTAGTGTCTCCGAGCCTTCTAGTGTCACCGAGCTGACCAGTGTACCCAAACTGACCCATGCATCTGACCCCCCAGAGTCCCTGCTGTTTAGCGGCCCTCCCGACAGCCCTCCCGAGTCCCGGCTGTTTAGCAGCCCTCCCGAGTCCCGGTTTAGCAGCCCTCCAGAGTCCCGGCTGGCTAGCAGCCCTCCAGAGCCCCGGTTGGCTAGCAGCCTCCCAGAACCCCGGCTGGCTAGCCGCTCCCCTCAATTCCGGCTGACGCCCAGCCTCCTTGAGCCCCGGCTGGCGTCCAGCCTCCCTGAACCTGCTATGCCTGTTCCCCCTAAGATTTTTCCGGTCTCTGGCACCCATGAGACCGCCCCTGAGATCTCCCCAGTGACTTTGCCGGTCTCCGGCGCCCCTGAGACTAATTATCTATCACACGTTAATCCATGCAGTAAATCACGGAGTGTCTATGATCAGTAGTAACCACACATAATTGTAACATCTAGCCATCTTCTTATCTGTGATTATATTCGCTGTATAGCCTATGTTTAGATTTGATCAGTGGATATTACGACGCGATGGGTAGCAGCTAGCGAGCAGTCCAAAGCTAGCTGCAGCTAACTCGTCAGCTAGCCGGGGTAGGAGCTCCGCAGACCCGCATTTAACTTGTTTTTGAAGCTATTTTCCGTTCCATGTCATCTTTAATTTAACCGATATTTTTGTATATGTTTTAAGTTAAATGATAAAGGGAACGGCTTTCTTTTTTGGATATGTAGCTAGGTCAATGAATAACCGATGTTAGCTAGTTATGTGGGTCATCGGGTTGGACCTGTTAGCAGGACAGCTGGTTAGCATGGCAGCTAGCTGGTTAAGGATAATTTTATTTATCACTCATTTAAAACTGAAAGGCAATACATACACATGCTTGTGTTGGTGAGGATTACTCTGCATGTTTGTGTTGGTGAGGATTACTCTGCAGATTGTGAATGTGAGAACACGAACGAAAACGTACGAGTTTAGCTTGCCGTCCATCTACAGCATAGCTCTTCCGCCGTCCGTCATGGCGTTCATAATTCGCGCGAGTGGAGCGTGACGTCACGTGCAAAGGGTCAATACAGGCCAATATTGACTTTTGGTCATAGCGCCCCCTGCTGGCAACAGGAAATGAGCCTTATATGACAAACATCATCCGATTTACATGAAACTTATAATGTGTGGTCTACATGTTATACTAAGCTGCCCCCTATACTTTAACCACGCCCACTCACTCAGGCCACGCCCCCTTTCATAACATTTGAACCGCTTAAGGTAGAGTCTTGTGTGAGGTGTCATTGAACTCAGCAGAGAGGTCCTTCTTCATTGGTGATGGTTTGGCCCGCCCCCTATGCTTAAGCCACGCCCCCTTTCATAATTGGTGAACCATTTAAGGTAGAGTCTTGTGTGAGGTATCATTGAACTCAGCAGAGAGTTTGTTTTTGATTGGTGATGGTTTGGCCCGCCCCCTATGCTTAAGCCACGCCCCCTTTCATAACTGGTGACCCATTTAAGGTAGAGTCTTAAGTAAGGTGTCATTGAACTCAGCAGAGTTCCTTCTTCATTGGTGATGGTTTGGCCTGCCCCCTATGCTGTCACAGCTAATTAACTGTATGACGTAGAGTCTTGTGTGAGGTATCATTGAACTCAGCAGGGAGTTCCCTTTTCATTGGTGACGATTTGCAGTGTCTGAGTGCCGCGCAAATGCACGGTCACAAGGAGTAGCAAACGCCGGTAACCCCGACGCGCACAGAGAAGCGAGGGCCCGTCCATTGCTGCTTGCAGCTTTAATTACAGTTTGAATTTCGTCACGCCACTTTTATAACATCTACCCCAAGGTCTTATAAAGCTAATAATGGTGTCCGATTTCAATTTAATGCATTTTTGTGAACATTAGGGGTTTCGTTAGCTGCTAGTGTCCCTTCAATCCTATGTGTACAGATCGCGGCTAGTTAGCTTCATTTTTGGCGTAATTAGAGTATATTTACAGTTTGAATTTCGTCACGCCACTTATATTACAGCTACCCCAAGGTCTTATAAAGCTAACAATGGTGTCTGATTTGAATTTAATTAATTTTTGTGAACATTAGGGGTTTCGTTAGCTGCGACTGTCCCTTCAATCCTATGTGTACAGATCGCGGCTAGTTAGCTTCATTTTCGGCATAATTAGAGTATATTTATAGTTTGAATTTCGTCACACCACTTATATAACATCTACCCCAAGGTCTTATAAAGCTAATAATGGTGTCCGATTTCAATTTAATGCATTTTTGTGAATTTCAGAGGAATTCTAAGAGGAGGCTAGCTAGCGCTGATTGATAGAGCTCCATCCAGCCACTGGCTCTATCAATGAGACTCGCGGACAAGAGGTGTTTATTTCCCCGATCGTTTGTTTAAATAACTCAATACATTATAATTACACACATTATAAGATTAACTGGAACCTGTGGTAAGAGATTGCTGGCGTAACAAGCTCGCTGACCGCGCTCTCACTCACACACACCGGCCATTTAGCAGGAAGAGGGGAGCTGCAGGCCCTGGAGCTCTGTCAGGGCAGCAGCGTTTGGTAGTCCATTAACCCAAAAAACGGTGACTTTGCGCAGGTATGGAGTGCCGTGGGCTGCCAGCCGTGACGGAGCGCCATCTACCTCACAGCAGGCCGGGGTCTGTGAAGGAAGGCAGGCCGGCGGTGAGGCAGCAACACAGGCAGCACCGGCCGCTGAACTCCGACACACAGTCGGACAAAATTTGCAATTAGACATCAATTTTCGTAAACCGGCCCATATTTGACCTCTACATAGTTGATTTCTCGCATAAAAAAGTCTCAGAAGTGAATTTAGTGGTAAAATAGCAGATTAACAATGTATACAATTTCTGAGATCTACGCGACCTATTCAGAAGACTACCTGATCTCAGATCAGTGGTGTAGCCTATGTAAATGTTTGGGCGTGACAAAGATAGAGACTAGAGCCAAATGAGGAGGAGCCGCCAAGTTGACGTCAACTAAGCGGCTCGTTGAGATTTGCTCATTTTCAGAGGCAGTTTCAAATTGTGAGATTTGCAGAGGAAAGAGGTGTCAATGGGATTTTGAGGTTCTATGTATGTCCTAGTTACGCACTAAACTGTCATTATTCAACTATGACAAGGTAAAATCGGTTTTGCATTCTATCACCCCTTTAATGCAGCAGGCCAAATACACCACCCATAGCCAAGCACATACATAAACACACACACGCATGTATCCTCACAGTTTTCACACTTGCACGTATGGTCAAAATAATGTAGTCATATCTGTAGCGACTTAATATATCTAAATAAGCCACTGAGGGCGAACGCGTTTTCTGGGCTAAAAATAAACCGATGTCCAGTGCGCTGTTTAACTTTTTATGCGATTCGGTGATCCATTTATTCACATTTCTGTAAAACACACTGTAATGTTCTTCTATGAAGCAGAAATAAGAGTAGAGATAATAAGTTCTGGCATGGACCCCTATCAGCTGACTCACCCACTGTGGCTTGGCTGTGCTTTTCTTCGTCCCGGTTGGTGACAAGTTAACCATATCTTTCAGTCTCATTTACAGATTTTGATAAAGTCTCCACACCTTGACGTTTAGGGAGTAAAAAACTATCCATTGCTAGCGTTAGACTCACTTCTCTAATCCTAACGGCTCCAAATATTGAGCTCTTCTTCTTCTTTGTGAATACGTTACTGCGGAAGTAAGGTCAAAAGTTCAGTGTGTGCTGCACCCTTTGGCTGAATACAATCACCTGTGTTTTTTAGCCTACAAATAATCAATAATATATAATAATAATAATAAAGTTTGTTTTATTAATGTATTTATTCATTTTTCAAATATAAATTATACTATTTACACATTAATGATTTTTTATTTATTTATAAATCAACCACAGCAATTTCTTGGGGGTGCTAAGGGGGTGCTATGGCAATCCTAGTGGTAGCTACAGCACCCCCTATCCCCTCCCTGGCGCCGCCTCTGTTGAGAGAGCAAATATGTACTCAGATGAGGCAGATAATGACTGAATTTGCTGTGTTAACACAGCTGTGCATATGTTCATTTGATAAATACCAATTTCCTTGTGTACACTGGCAGTTCAAACCTGATAAAATGTATTCAAGAGATCGGTTACAAAGGATGTTTTGTATTACCATAAATAAAATAATCAAGTTAAAGGACAAATCTGGCATGAAATGAACCTAGGGGTTAATTACATATGTGTACCAAGTCGACCGTTCTCTGGGATATGTTTTCATGCTAATGGAATGTGACCGGTTTTATCGCAAACCGCTAATTATCTTAAAACACTAGTCGTCGGGGCAAGGTTAAAGTAAAAAGAAATTGCTATTTCTATACCACTAACAAGGCTCAAAATAGCACCACACTTCCACGGTAGCATAATGAGGGTCCCTACATGTAAACCGAAGCATTGAGAACTTTGTAAATGTACAGAGAGTTTATTAAAAAGATAGTACCGTTCACCTATACAGGCGGGCGCCATCTTGGGAAAACAGTCACGACCAGTCGAACGACGAATGCCATGCTTGAGCTATGTTACTGGTTACTGTTTGCACGGCATTCGTTGTTCGTAAGTCACTATGGTTTTAGTAGCAGGAATGCTGATGTTTAACTGTTAATAATAATAATAATAATAATAATAATAATAATTTATACTTTATTAATCCCGCAAGGGAAATTACAATGTTTTCATTCTGTTGTTATTATACAAATTACACACAGGCCTGAATTACACACACATGTTCAGTACCTATACATGCACTAATGGAGAGATGTCAGAGTGAGGGGGCTGCCGCTGCCCATGGAAAGGCGCCCCGAGCAGTTGGGGTTTGGTGCCTTGCTAAAAAGGACCTTGGTAGTGCCCAGGAGGTGAACTGGCACCTCTTCAGCAACCAGTCCACCACCATACTTTGGGCCGTATGGGTACTTGAACCAGCAACCCTCCGGTTCCCAACCCAACTCCCTACTGACTGAGATACTGCCACCCGCTATAATATTAAAATAGAATTCATTAAGTAATTAATTATCACTAATTGTACGTAATATTTTTCTCAGTTTCATCGATTAGCCTTTGTTTTCTTGTTATACTTGGTCTAATGTTTCATCTTGCTTAATAATATCTCCTGCGTTCTGTTTTTTCATTGACCTTTAGAATGGTCTTTCGTTGCCCATGGGTATACATCTTAACAACAAACAATAAGTTGCTCCCACGGTCTGCATGCTATATTGGACACAATTGCACTACCCACCCACTGCGCAATGTGACGTCGAAGTGACGTCTTTTCTATGTAATTTTTGGACGTCCAATTTCGGTCCACTGAAGGGGTTGTTTACGCCAGGCGACGTCTTTTTTCAACGTCTACCGCACGTCTAATGTTGACGTCCAGGGGACCTCCGTGTAAGAGCTATTTATAGTCCAAATGTGGTCGTTTGTGGACGTCTTTTCAACATCAAATTTAGACTAATTTTAGACGTCGTTTTTATACTACTTTTATAACTGTAGTCCCATGTTTCAAGAGGGTGGAGGACATGTTTTCTGTACCATGTGATCATTTTCCTGTGTAGCTTTGTTTGGCTCAGCAGCTAGTTTCAACAGGAAATGCATTACACCTTGGTATGCGTCTCCAGTTATCAATGGCTGCTGAGCCAATCAAATGGAGTTTTTAGAAAATGATCTGGAACAGTATGCTACCTTCTGAAATGGGACTAGATCATTTTCCAAAAACTCCATTTGATTGTCTCAGCAGCAGATAACTGGAGACGCATACAAAGGTCTAATACATTTCCAGTTCAAACTAGCTGCTGAGCCAAACAAAGCTACAGGAAAACTAATTGGCACAGAACACATGTCCTCCACTCTCTGGAAACATGGGACTACAGTTATACACATACAAATAAATCCCAATTCATTACTGCCATTTCCATCTTTATTCAAAAATAAACTGCCCTAAATGGCATCAGAAGGGCACCAGACATATCAAGCACAATGTACAACTTATAAAGCGCTTTTCAGGGTACTCAAAGACAATTTACACAAGTTCAAATTATTATAGAAAATAGCACACAACATATTAAAAGCTATTCTGAAAATAAAAAAAACCTTTTGATCATGTAGCTAGATTTTGAGATAATTAGCCTACATTGGTCTATACTAAGGGCTAATGTACAAAAATACTATTAAAAGCTTAAACCAGTGTTTTTTAAAGTCTGAGACTGTGTGCTTCCCCTCAATCAAAGAGCTGGGGCACGCACGTTTCCTGGGAATGGTGTGCAACAACTTGAGTTGTTTTCTCGTTTGGTAAGGTGTGTCTCTCTCAATTATTGGCTGTGTTCTAGGTGATACCCAATCAGTAGAGATGTGTCTGTAAACCCGTGGAAAAAGGTGTTTGCACACACAACAGGATGTCCAACGCACCCTGTTTCAGTTTTTTAAAAAACGTCACTTGCTTAGCCTTTCTCAATTTTTGGATGCCTATGGGATCATGATAATGTTAATTAAACCTAAAAACACTGAACAATTGAGCCAAGAATAACATTTATTTATTAAGAAAATTCATTATTTTTCTTAATCTCTAGGAGTCGCTGAAATATACAGCATTTCTCTCTTTTGACTACACACTTGTGAGCTGTGTATCCCTGCTTCACAACAGCAGCGTGTACATGTTGGAGAACAAAAACTGATTGTCACACTAATACTACTGAACAAATTCAAGTACTGGTCATCATATTGTCCACTGTCCATCATAATGTCAATTATTTCAGTAAAAAAAAAAGGCTGTCTCTGCTACAGCCTCTACTCCACGTTAGGGTTACATTTTGAACACTGTATTTTATGCAAAATGTAACTTCCAAAGGGTTAAAATATGTACTGTTGATATATGGATATGATTTAATAATAGTTTATTACCTACCCATTTCAAAGTCTGTGTAGGTCTTCTTCTTTGGCTTTCTGTTTTCTGGAATCATTAGTGCCTTGTCCTCTGAGCAGTGGTCGTCAAATCATAGCTTTCAAACTCTTTCCTGTTATCTGAAAGAGATTAATATACAGAGGTAATTAATAATTCAAGTAAAATGTAGTAGATATAGAAAGTCTAGGAACCCTTGAATACACAGGGGATGGAAAAATAGAGCAACAAATAGGCCTAAGAATCATGAGTGGCACTACAACTGCCCCAAATACTAGACAGATTTTGATTACAGGTGTGTAATTTGCATCATGCATCAAACTAATATGACAATAACATACCTGACTCTTTTTACTTGTTGATCAGGCTTATACACACACAACTATTCTTGTGGTATGATGTCCTTCATCTCTGCATTGCCTTCTCTCCCAACTCCTGCCCACGTTTTCTGATCTTCCACTATACACCATACCAACATAAAAACAGACACACTATGTGAAAGCTACTATCAAAAAATACTGCTCTTTTGTGAGGATGCAGTATTTTAGGTATTGCAAACTATTATTTTGCAATGAACACAGTGTATTCCTGACATTTAGTAGAAGATGGTGATGATATTCTTAGCAAGAACCACCTTTTTAATGAGGGATAACTAGTGAAACAAGCAAACAAGTCTACCAAAGTTACCCTTGCTATAAACATGATACAGAAAAGTTAAGTACCAATAAAATGAATTGTGATATTGATAATTGTATTGATCTTAAAGTCAAATGTGATTCAATACGTCCATCGAATGTGTTCAGTCCCTGTTAAAGCCGATTATAAACTGCTAATGGCAGTTTTATGTAACGTTAGCTAGGCTTATGGTCAAATTGACTGTCCTGACAGTAACTGAACCTAATCAGGTTGCAGTAACTACATTAAGCTAACGCTAGCTTGTCAGGTAAATTATTTTTATTTAATTAATCAACGTTAGTGATATAGCTAGCAGTAAGAAAATTGTGGTAACAGGTGGCTATGCTCATCGGGGTGTTTTGAAGGCTAACGTTAGCCAACGAAAACGGGCACCATCTAATTACTGATGTTTTATGACCGTTGGCACTCCGAACCCCGTTTTCAAAACCAATTGTTAACCAGATTTAATGCTGAGTGTACAGAAACGAACCACAGTTTTACTAAAATGTCCTAAAACTAATTTTACATTTTCGTAATAAGCAGGGTAAAAATAGAACCTTATCACAATGGGAGTTAAAGTACAAACGTTAGCCTGCCATTAGACGCCCCCTGAACCTCTTCACCTTTTTTAAATATGATTTAGCTAGCTAGCTAACACTGGCCTGTGTAACGTTAACGTTATGGTTAGCCAAATTACATTAACATTAAATTATGGAACAACAGCCAGTAAATTAACTTACAGCAACAGACATAGCTAGCTAACGTAAACTTTACATTCAGATTCAGTCAGATTAGTACATTTAGCTAGAGCACGGATATTTTAATTTTAAATGAATGTGAAAAAGGGCGGCTAGTGCGATGTTAGCCTGATCTAACGGCTCTAAAGTTACTTTAAACTATGACATGGTGTAACTTACTAACAAATCTTGTTATTTGTCAGAGGAACACCAACTTCCACATGCGAAAACGTCGAAATATTTGTATTAACATTATGTTAAGATGCTTACCATGGGGTTTGACAGCAGCAACGAAGCAGTCTCCATCCTAACTATTCGTAGACCGTGGCAACTTTTGTCCTTTCTTTATCGACTGTGGCGCGAATGTGTTGCTGGGCAGAATTCAGATTCACTGTCCATCACATCAACAGGGTGTGTAAAGTAAAGACATCCAGACGCTCATTAGACGATGCTTTAAAATGACTAGCGATCAAGTGAGGAACTTGAATGACATTGTACCGACATAGTTAATACGTTGCTGCGATGTATAGATTTCCATCATTAAGACGCCCAGACGCTCAATAAACGATGCTTCCAATTGACCCGCGAACAACTGAGGAACATTTTTTTTTTACAACTGAGGAACTTGTAATACATCTAACCGACTAGCTAACATGCTGCGATGTATAGCTAGATTTCCATCAAAATAAGATGTCCAGACAATGCTTCAAAATGACTCGCGCTCAGTTGCAGATGGGGCGAATTTGCATACGTCGCGGACGTATGTGTGCTTACTGGGTTAATCATGTAAATTTCCTGCACCTGTCATAGACATCCAAATGACGTCCAAAAAATTACCCAGTTCAAAGATCAAATGTTGAACGTCAATATGACGTCCAAGTTGGGTCATGGTTGGACGTCCAAATAGTGGACCTAGTTTGGACGTCGAATAGACCAGAATTGGTCATGGACCGACGGACCCAGTATAGACATGATCTGCACGTCTATCCGACGTCCATTGTTTAGTGGGCAGTAGTTTTGTTTTGAAAACATTAACATTAAGATCCTATCTCTCAATTTATGAATGCACCTCCCACTCACACAGGATATTAGTCTAATCTGATTGAAACTAATGGAAAGTTTCATTAGTTTCAATCAGTTTAAAATACATAACACTAAATAAACTGTAATAATAATACTACATTCTTCTTTATGGCTTCTTCTATTGAACAACAAGTTGTCATGCCGTTATCGGTCGAGGTAGGGCATCTATAGGTACTTACAAAGATCTGTATTTGGAGAAGATGGAGATAGCAGGATTGGATACCGACCCTTACCTTCTTCCTCCCTCCATTTTCACGGACCTCATTAAATCACAGAGTCTGCCCGACTTCAGTCCACACGATCTGTACCACTATGTGGTAAATGGGGTATCCCCATATACTGGTGCTGATCTCAAAGCTTTTAAAAAGGATGCTTACCAGTTCTTGGTAGCTGGCTGGGTTACAGGTATGCAATGCTACGCTAACGGCGGGGGGAGGTACCTCATTATGGCAAATATAAGACATAAATCTAGGGTTTATTTTGTATTAACATCTATTCTTTACTTAAGTAAAGATTTATATTACACGTAGCCTATGTTTTTAGAGGACATGGTCGGTCGTGGCTACCCACATACTGTTGTTCACTGGGTGTGCCAATGCAACTTTCTAATTGATGCCTGAATGCATCCCAGCTTTGGGAAGTGCAGTCATTAATTGTCTATCACACGTTAATCCATGCAGTAAATCACGGAGTGTATGATCAGTAGTAACCACACATACTTGTAACATCTAGCCATCTTCTTATCTGTGATTATATTTGCTGTGTAGCCTATGTTAAGATTTGACCGGTGGATATTATGACGCGATGGGCAGCAGCTAGCAAGCAGTCCAAAGCTAGCTGCAGCTAGCTGATCGGCTAGCCGGGGTAGAAGCTCCGCAGACCCGCATTTAACTCTTTTTTTTTTTGCCTTTTTGAAGCTAGTTTCCATGGCATGTCATCTTTAATTTAACCAATATTTTTTGTATGTGTGTTTAGTTAAATTATCAAAGGAACGGCTTTCTTTTTGGGATATGTAGGTCAGTGAATAACCGATGGTTATGTGGGTCATTATCGGGTTGACCTGTTAGCAGGAACAGCTGGTTAGCACGGCAGCTAGCTGGTTGACGATACTTTTATTATTATTTATCTTATATTATTAACTTTTATGTCATTTAAAACAGAAAGGCAATACATACACATGCTTGTGTTGGTGAGGATTACGCTGCATGCTTGCGTTGGTGAGGATTATTCTGCAGATTGTGTATGTTAGAACACGAACACAAACGAACGCGTACTCGTTTGGCTTGCCGTCCGTCTACAGTGTAGACATGTATAAAATGGACCAACAGATCCCGTTGCTCTGGACGGAGACCAGTGAAGGATATTAGAAGCACTTTTCCTGTGATGGCTGAGCGTTACTGCGCAGCCTCCAACTGAGAGAGTCGACGTAAATGTGACGTGAGCAACCTGTCTGAAAGTTGTAAGTCTTCTGGTAGCTAGTTAACATTAGTAATTAAACTTTAACAGCGAATGTAAGTCGAAACTGCCTGTGAGCTTCTCCTGTAGGCTACTATACGGTAATTCCTCTACTATGCGACAGTAAGTCGCGTGGTTAATCGTTAGCCTATTTTTACAAAAACGTCTACTATGGAGCCATAACGTGAGATTCAAGGTAATGGAGCCTTTTATACATTGTCGTGATTCTTTAGAAATAAACAATGGACAAACAGAGTCTTTAAATGCTTCAGATGTAAAATGATTCGCTGTCAAAGTGGCGCCAAAAGGAATGTCAGTCAATGGAATGCTAACGGGAGGTGATGGCTTGGTAGCATCAAAATGGTGCCATAGGAGCTACGCGTTCTGGGGAGAGGCTTACCCCCTTGGTCTACAGCATTAGCTCTTCCGCCGTCCGTCATGGCGTTCATAATTTGCACGAGTAGAGCGTGACGTCACATGCAAAAGGTCTATAGACCTCAATAGTCCCGTCCACAGCCGACTCCGGAAGTAAAAATCCCATTGATTTTCTCCATAAGGATTTAGAATATCAGTCATGATGTCTAAACCATCCGAGGTAGACTGATCCCGAGCTACGTGGTTGTGAAACAAAGGTTTCTGCTCCTGTAGAAGCTAGAAGTCCATGTGAAATTAATCTTGTTTTAAGAAAAATATGTTTTATCCGTGATTTAATGGAGAAAAACTACACTACCCAAAATCTTAAGCGTAACAGCAACTTCTCTGATTGGTCCAACTCGCTCTTACCATAGAAACATTTACCGTTTTTTTTAGTATATACTTATTTGGAATACCACGTTTTGTGCGTTCTTTATATGAACATTGTACCTTTCGAAGTTGTGTCTTAATGATATGATACTGAAGCTTGAAGGAAATGAAATGAAAAAAAGAAATACACAAAGGGACAGTTGAAGAAACTGGATACAGAAGGTAGTTCTTTGCTTGATTTCCTCGAGAGAAAAGTAAGAGAAAAAGTGTGTGACTGTCATTAAATAATCACATGTTGACCTTTATTGACCTTGTACACTAAACTGACATTCCTCACGGTGGATTAAATAATCTGAAAAGTTTAACTGGATTAAACGTTTAAGCCTCAGGAACATCTTAAAATAGAGACTCTAACACAGGGGTGGCCAACCAGTTAGGTATAAAGAGCCACAAAAAAAAACGCACCATATCAAAAAGCCACACAACACATGCACGTCCACACTACAACAGCAACAGTGTCTTCCAGATCTAATGACAGTCATAATACATAGCAGTTTTCATAGTTTTTTTTCTCACTTAGATTGACTCAGTGGGAAACCTGACAGTCTTTGTTATCCACAATCCTTTTCAGGTCTTGCTTGAACTTGGTTGTGGCCACTCGAAGCAACTCTCTCACTAATTTGTCACTAAAGGGGCTTTCAAACAATCGGATTCAGCAGTGAAAGGGTTAACGAGGAAGGTGATCTGTGGCCGCTGTTTTTCCTCAGGTTGCAGAATCTGTCCTCAAAACTCTGCTGCATTATTTTCCATTTTAAAATAATTGGCAAATGTATTGGCAGATGCATTCAAATGTGTTTTTTTTACTTATCTGAAATACTGTATGTTTCAGAAAAGTTAAAAACAACAATCAACCAATGACACAGCCCCCAGCCACACAGTAAGAGCCTCACAGGAGCAGGCAAATAGCCGCATACGGCTCAAGAGCCACAGGTTCGCCACCCCTGCTCTAACAGATCATTTTCACTAAACATGTATCCTTGAAAAAGTCAAATCAAATCCTACATTCCCCTTAGTCTCGCATTGCCAGACCTTCCTTCACAGCGCTGCGGAGGAGGGTCTGGCGAGTCCACACAGCATTCCGGGATGGGAGAAAAACAGCCACTGGTTTATTGGCATTTCTTTAAACCAATCACAATCGTCTTGGGCGGCGCTAAGCGCCACATGGAGCAATGGCGCCTCTGCAAAATAGCCTCGGGAAGAAACTTATTTGGGTGGAATGTGTACGATCAAAGGTTGTTTTAGTCGTGCAACAGAAAACTCAGATTCAACATACAGTCTAGCTAGCTGTCTCGATTTACCCTGCAGAGATCTGAGGAGCAGTTAACCATAGTCCTCAAAGAAGGGAAATTGCTACAGCAGGTATTGCAAATGAAGTATAATTCAAAGTAGTGGGAATTATCATTTTGTGTCGCAATTTCTATTTTTACTGGGTCAGTACATCAAACATTTTCTTACATCTGGAAGTGCTAAAGCACTCAATCAGTGCATCTGGTTTGTCCAGTGTAATTGTGATGTCCATACCAAATAAAATCTAATAATAATAATAATAATAATAATAATAATAATAATAACAATAATAACAGTGCTTCATTTATACTGGCAATAATGCACTTTTGATTATATTTAAATTAAATACCTTCGACTATTAGAAAGAGACTCAGAGGGGATGTCCATTTGGGTTCTTTCTGCGTTTTTAGAGGGTTTAGACACTGGGAAGGGTTACTATGTCAATAATTCAAAATTACTTTACACGTATTTGGTTAGTCAACATAAGCAACATTAACATTTTACATTAACATAAAAGACAATTGAAATTTATATTTTGTGGCATTCAATTCAAGTTGTAACCTTTCAGTTCTGGTATAGCATACTAAACTTCAAAATATTTGATATCCAATCAAAGACAAAACTGGTTTCACACCTACCAAACTGTGCATCTGTCATTTTGGGAGGAGTTGGAAGAACAAAGTCATCTGTAATAAATAGCAACAGTCATAAAAAAAGTACTTAACTAGTCACTGTAGTGACTAATTGGCCCGATACTGGCATAGCCACGGTGGTGATTAAAATGCTACAATGATGTGTTCTGGATGTGCATACGTTTGTATGCATACCTCTCTTGTTCAAAACATTCAAAAGTTGTAGTGCAAAAAAAAAAAACACTGCAGTGCACAGCCAACGTTAGTACTACTTGTTATTGTCTCCTTCACAAGTGACAATGGGGTGCCTCCGTTTCAGATGCTCCCACATTGCTGTTGTGCTGGTGTGGTATGCCAACTCTGGCAAAGAGCGCAAATAACGACACCTTTACGTTTGGGACTACATTTGAAGTATTCCCATACCTTCGATGATTTAGGGTGAGCTGTTTTTTTAGGACTTTTTCTTTTATTGGGGCTTTGTTGGGAATTCTGTGAAGAGGTTGCTGTTTCGTCCTCCATTCCTGAATGTTTTGGTCTCCCATGTGTGTGTAGCGAGCTGTGGCGAAGTGTCACTTATCCTAGGCTGGTTAGTTCCTTTCACTGCCATGACGCAATGGCATAAATACGTAGCCACTTTTGTATGGTAGACAAACTGCCTTGTGCTTCAGTTTTTTCTCCTCAATCGGCTCTCGTTTTTGGTTCCCTCTTTCATCGCGCAGTACAGCAATGTTAATCAGTTTTGACTCGCATGGACTGGTGAAGAAACTGTCCAAAGTGTTGAGACTGTACACATCACACACACATGTCTTTTCTGGCCTTCTTTCCTTTACCAAGGCAAAGGCATGTCCCAAAAAAAACAGGAGTCCTTCTTCTTAGTTGACACAAAGGTCCCAAGTGCTGCTGGTGAGACATGAATTTTTGCATTGTCCATTTCTGGTATCCTCTTCGATAGTTGTGCAATTGGGTTTTTTGCATTTCTGACACTTTTCTTTAGTTTTTGCAGGTGGTTTTCAAACTGAAAGGCAGAGATGTCATTCGAAGATGTTTCAAAGTGCCTTGCATCTTCAGCCAAGTGGATCAGGGCATGGACATTATAGGATGGAAAGATTGGGCTGTAGAGCTTGGTAGATGTTCTATAAAAATATACTAGAAGCTCTTCAGCGTAGCCAATGGATGACATCCGTGTAATGCCATTGGAGTCCAACAGTACAGACATGGCAATTGACAGTGTCAAAAAGTGATGGTAAATACTCATATGGCATATCCCATCCACCAAACTGGTTGCTGACCTGTTGTTCTCCGATCATCGGATCAAATACTCCGATACGTTTAATGTCAGTCGAATGCCAGCTGGGAAGCAGTTTTCCGGTGAGCGCTGAGCGTTACTGCGCAGCCTCCAACTGAGAGAGACGACGTAAATGTGACGTGAGCAACCTGTCTGAAAGTTGTAAGTCTTCTGCTAGCTGTGCCAAGAAAATCTTAATCATTCCAAATCTTGCAGAGATGGAGAGCGTAGGTATATGTAAGGAGATAACATAGGCACAGGCTAATTATTGCTAACTAAAATGCTAGTTAACATTAGTAATTAAACTTAAACAGCTAATGTGAGACGAAACTGCCTGCGCGCTTCTTCTGTACTATACGGTAATTCCTCTACTGTGCGACAGTAAGTCGCTTGGTTATGATACAGTCGTTAGCCTATTTTTACAAAAACGCCTGCTACGGAGTCATAACGTGAGATACAAGGTAATGGAGCCTTTTATACATTATTGTGTTTCTTTAGAAATAAACAATGGACAAATAAAGTATTTAAACGCTTCAGATGTAAAGTTATTCGCTGTCAAAGTGACATCAAAATGAATGGCAGTCAATGTAATGCCAACGGCGGGTGATGGCTTGTTAGCATCAAAATGGCGCCATAGGAGCTACGGGTTGTTGACAGACGCTTACCCCCTTGGTTCTGCCATTAGTTCACCTTTTTCTTCTTCTTCTAGTCCGTAGAAATAGCAAAGTCGGTAGCCTTTCCTCAGTTGCGACACATCTGTTCAGGAGAAGACTGCAACTAGTGTCGCGACCACCACACATGAGTATAAATAGTTATGGTGCTCCCATGACGTCACATTGTCGTGCGACAGGTCGGGAACGGCGGGTATACCGCTCCATTTAAGCACCCCCCACTGTGTCAACAGACTGGCACTATTTAAATGACTGAGAATGCTGCGTTTCATCACGCAGAGCAACTGTCATTCTGAACATGTTGCATTGTGGGAAGTGTAGAATCCTATGTCTTTTAAAGCAACACCAAAGCATTTTTCCTCTTCGGTCCCCCTACAGGTTGGAAGCGGAATTGTATCTCATTCGAACTACAGATCCGCTACCCGATGTGGCAAACTTGCATGGTGCCGTTATAGCCGATAGAGGCCGCAAAGCGAATGCAGAAGTGCTGTTGACCCTGTTACGAGTTGATGAACCACCGAAACGATTTTGGAAACATTATTTTAAGGTACAAAAGAATCTTTGGTGTTGCTTTTACTCATACTCGGGACTAAAAGTCAGGATATTGAGGCCTCTGCTGCATTGATTGTGACCATGTTTTAAAAATCATTCTCTCTCAAGCAACCCTGCCCCTTAAAAAAATATTTATACACTTCAATTTGCTGCAGCAATTTTTTTGAAGGAATCGTAATGCCACCCAGATTATGTTTGTATCTACATATTGAGGAAACGCTAAATATCAATAATGAACTCATCAGTAAAATGTTAACTAAAAACTTTATTTGTTTTCCTACAATATCCACTCATAGTGACAACAGCATTTTTCAACATTTTTGTGTTACATTTAGGCATTTGGGACTTTAGGTCTAGGTTTAGACTTAAAATTGTCTAAACCTAATGTAGTCATTCTGTAGTCATTTCATACTGAGGCAATTTATTTTGTAGCCAGGTATTCATGAAATGAACTAAAAGTAATGCAATTTAGCTAAACTGACAAAATATGCCATATTTTCATGCTGGAGGATGTACAAGGAACAGCTTATGCTGAGAAAGTGGCATTTTCATTTCAAGTTATTCAAAAAAATCATCAAAATAAGTCATTGGTCTATGCCCTCCAAAATGATACATGTAAGTGTTTTCTGATCTGAACCCTTACACTGCTATGGTTAGGTTTGGTTAGGTTTAGGCACAAAAACAAGTTGTTGTAACAAGTGGTTAGGGTTAGATAAAGAGGATGTTTTGGTTAAAAAAACTACTTGGTTAAGATTGGGAGCCCTTCGTCGTCACAGTTACAATAATAGCCACATGGCCATTGTTAAAAGAAACTAGGTAATAAGAAATGAACAGTGATCTCCTGTGTTAAAATCGAATGTTTTGTAATAACCACCTCCTGCCTCCTTCCTCAGCGCACTCTATACAATACAATGTCACATTATACTTCCTTCTTTGCTCCAGACGTCATTTACTACTGCTGCTAGAAGGCTTTGTCATTTGAACATATTGTTTTTGGCATTAGCTGCTACAACTGAAAAGAATTGTGAAAAGAGTGTCTTATCAGGTCTTACAGCTCTCTAGCCACAGGAAGATTCAGTCTTTCTTGTGGTGTGTACTGTAGTGTGTATATCATCATTCAATCTGGGATTGAGGTGCTCACATAGGAAGGTCTCAGGGGAAGGTCTGACAGTGATTCTGATCGCATTGTAATAATGCCACAGGGGAAATGTATTCTGCCTCCTGGTAACAGACAAAGTGCAATCACAGGCGCCAAATGTATCAATGACATGCATGTCTGGCAGCTGTCGGCCCTGTGATGCCTGAAGTGGAGTATTTGTAGTAGTGCTGGCTGTGATGCCTCCTGCTGTGGCATGACACTGACACACGTGCACATTAGGTTTCCCACCGGTAATGTCAGCTGAAGCACTTCTTTACTTCTTCCTCCTGAGTGTGAAAAGAAGGGACGGGAGGCTGGTGACTGAGCTCACCTAACGTCTGGTTGTTGATTATCGCTTTGTGATACTTTTGTTTTTATCTACCAAATGTTTTGGACAATAATTCCTCTGTGTTCATGAGATCAGTCCCAATATTGTCTTCTGATGGATTTAAACACAAAACAATGAATTTTTTTTTAAGGATACAGTATTAACTTTTAAAAATGTCCATTTTTTGCCAATTACTGAGATTTTTGTATACATTATTCCTGATGGAGATGGAATGTACATGATTTAACTGTGTGTGTGTGTGTGTGTGTGTGTGTGTGTGTGTGTGTGTGTGTGTGTGTGTGTGTGTGTGTGTGTGTGTGTATGGCTGGACAATATTGCTTTTACATTCTTATCTTTTACATTCTTATATTAAATTTTTTTTATGTTTTTAAATTCTATTTTATATATTTACAAAGCACCAAGAGGAATACCATCCTATTTCATTGTATCCTGTACAATGACAATAAAGAATTCTATTCTAATCGAAACGCATCACCTCACCGAACATTTACCGCGCTGGATTCGGTGCCAGGATTCGGCCGAATATTGGGCCAAATCTCCTATTCCCTCTGTCATTAGTCAGAGATAATATTGCATCTCAGTCGGCTCTGGCAGTTTCATTAGCAGAAGCCCTCCACACCCTCCTCAGCTGCAGTCTCATCTGAGGAATCAGCCACTCTTAGGTTTTATCCCAAAGATACTTCAATCACAATGACTCTCACACTTGTCTGCTCACTTTCTCACTCTCTCGCACTGTGTGTGTGCATGCGTGCGTGCGTGTTTGTGAGAGTGATAGATGGAAGTGGAGATTAGTTTATCTGTGCTTTCAGGGCCCTGCCTTTACCTCAAAACATTAGTAAAACGCCTTGGAATCCTGAGATGTGGTTGCTTGCTTGACTTTTAACTTGATTGGTTAATAGGATATGTAAGAGCCAAAGCTAACTAATGGTCATTTTTGAGTTTTTGTATTTACTAATGTTTAAGTTTCTATATTATTATAGTTATTTGATGTTGACGTACATTGTATTCAACTATGAGCGTTGTTACAGATCTAATTTACTATAGTTCTATGTTCGAGCTACTGCGCAGGTGCCCTTTTGTTTGCTAGAGAATGAGTGTTTTGGGTCAGCGGTGGCTGCGGGGCAAAATGTTTTTTTGACCGTAAAAAGTAATGAAAAGTCTGTAACGAATGAGTAATTTAACAAGGTCGGAAAGTTAGACCAGCAAGGGACATTTTCAATGTGGATTTCTGTCTGAGAGAAGCTCAGGGAAATGTTTGGATGAAAACAGAGGACTTTGGCTGTACAGGAAAGTTTGCTAATAAATTCACAAAATGCAACGCAGTGATGTCTATTCTGTGAGTACCTGTCTGCAAACTTAACTAAAGGATTGGAAATAAAGAACGAATCAAGACTAATTGTGCCTACCGCTGACAGAAGTGGATTTAATACAAGATGCAATTTTGCCACTACAGGATAGGAAGTACTTAACTCTCTTGCCCTCCCTCTCACCCCTCTCTTTTTGTGTAAGTGAGGATGGTGTTGGATTCGGCCCAATATTCGGCCGAATGCTGGCACCGAATCCTAGCACCGAATCCAGGATATATTCTGCTTCGGATTCGACCCAATATTGTCTTTTGATGGATTTAAATAAAAAAACAACGTCATTTTTTTGAAGGATACAGTATTAACTTTTAAAAATGTACTTTTTTCCAATCACTGAGATTTTTTTACATTATTCCTGATGGAGATGGAATGTACATAATTTAAGTGTGTGTGTGTGTATCGACATCAAGAGGAATCCCATCTTATTTCATTGTATCCTCTACATTGACAGTAAAGAATTCTATTCTAATCGAAACGCATCACCTCACCGCTCATTTACCGCACAACCCGGAGCGCAAGCCCGAGCATGGCCCGAGCACGGCCCGAGCCCATGTAAAATGATAGAAATTAAGACCGAACCCGACCGAACCTGTCCGACTCTCTCGCACTGTGTGCGTGCGTGTTTGTGAGAGTGATAGATGTAAGTGGAGATTAGTTTATCTGTGCTATCAGGGACCTGCCTTTAGATGATCAAAATATTAGTAAAACACCTTAGAATCCTGAGATGTGGTTGCTTGCTTGATTTTTAACTTGATTGGTTAATAGGATAGAAAGTACTTTACTCTCCTGCCCTCCTTCTCACCCCTCTCTTTTTGTGTAAGTGAGGATGGTGTTGGATTCGGCCGAATCCTTGCACCGAATCCTAGCACCGAATCCAGGATATATTTTTTTAAGGATACAGTATTAACTTTTAAAAATGTACTTTTTTGCCAATCACTGAGATTTTTAGGGCCCGAGCGCCGACAGCGGCGAAGGCCCTATTGAAACTGAAGGGATTATTATTAAAGCAAATGAATTGCCTTTTTGAGGGGCTTAACATATTCAAAAACTCACCAAAATTGGCAGGCGCATCAAGTCTGGGGTAAATTTACGTATTTTAAGGGTTTCGGGAATAGGCGCACAAAAATGGCTCGCTAGCGCCCCCTACAAAACTTTAAAAATTGAGCCCCTGCATTACATTTAACGTAGACTAACGAAACTTGGTACACATATGTAACATGTCACGATGTACAAGAAATGTCATTGGAGCCATACCCTAAACCCAACAGGAAGTCCGCCATTTTGAATTGAAAGTTCGAAATTAGTCCGATTAACTTCAAATTTGGTCTGTGCCATCTTAAGACATTAAAGATGAAAAGTTATTAAAAGAAAAACTTTTCGTCATAGGGCGTGGCCGTGGCGGGGTGGCCATTTTGTGCATTTCTCCATCGAAACAGGAAGTGGGTGTAACTTGAGTGTACATTGCCCAATTGGTATGAAACTTTTCATGATTCATAAGACTCTAACTCTGAGCACATTTACTGGAAAAAAATTGATTCAAAGTCATAGCGCCCCCTAGTGGCAACAGGAAGTACGCCTGGATTATTTTTGTTGTCTTTGATCTGTCCATTAATTTCTCATGGAGGAGAAATGTTTCCTTTGTCGTCTGTGTTTTCCAAAGTCCTTAAGACAATGGGCAAAAAACTTCAGTCCAAAACAAAATAAATGATCCCAAAAATCATTAGTCCGTTGAAAATATATAGGTATATCTCCAATCACAAAAACATACATATATTCAAAAATCACCGCAATTTTTCACTGTATAAAAGTTATCTTAGTATTTTCCAAAGTCTCTCAAGGGGTGAAAGATGAGCTGTGTGAATAATATTTTACTATTACTTCAAACATTTTGACAAACTTGGACAGCAAATTGCTATTTTTTAGCAAATCAATGTCCATATCAGTCACATGTCATTCTTTGTGCCCCATTCAACATCCTTGAGAAGAAGGATTTGTGTAACATTATGTGTGGCCAGCACATAAGCTCTACAAATCCTCAAATCTCTAAATCTCCATTTGTTTTTTTTGTTGTTGTTTTTTTAAACAAAATATTTACAAACTAGGGAGAAAAAATAATGAAAATCAACAAAACAAAAATAGTGGAAGAAGATTAGCTACAGTAAGATCAGAATGAATAAAAATGCAATGAATTAACCATCATTTGTCTGTTATTTATCATTTTAAGTGAAAAACAAACCAATCATTTGAGTCAGGATAAACAAAAATGCCAAATATGCATTTACTAAATTATCCATTTGAAAAACCCTAAGAGGCTTAAATTCATTTTGGTACAGTTTCTCTAATGTTAAGTTGCTTAAAACAGCTCAATTTATTTACCCAATTTTTCTAATGACTCACAGGAATGTTTTGACTTCTAATGGACTTTTTCAATCACGCAGACACAATCTTATTCAAAACCCCCCAAAAAATAAAAATAACAGAAGAATAAAAATAAATAAATGCACTTATCCCAATTACCTGAAACATTGAGTAACACACATTCATTCCCAAAAACTGAGTAAATTTACATAGATTCAATCTGTCTGCTTGTGTGAGGTGTGAAAACCCCCCATTGTCTCCTAGCCAGTCATTCATTAACACAGGAGACAAGACTATAAAAGCTTGTCTGTTGAAAGAATAACTGAAACTTTAGTCAAGGAACAGAAAAAATGGATTTAAAATTTAAAGAAATCTAAGACTAAGGTATTCCCAAGGTAGTCCCTATAAAACAACACTAAAAAAAAACAGGAAATGTAGTCAAATGAAACTAATCATTTGATTACATTTTAATTTTACTCAGTTCATACTCCATTCTGTTTTACTGGTAGAACTTCTGGTTCAGATCAAATGAGACAACTGTAGGACAAAATTCAAAAAGGGGTTCTGGAATGAGTTTCCTAAACTACCAGAACCAATTTTTTCTGGGCGGCTATGTCTATTCATAATTCATCATTATGCCAATCAAAACCTACTTTTTGTTCACAGCGTGGTCAAATTAGTTCTAACATCCTCTTTTAGGTTGGGAGGGGGCCTGTCCTGAGTTGGTGTCGTTCTGTGGTGCTCCGGTGACAGATTTGGACCTGTGAAGAAGAACTTGAGTAAAATTAGTGAGAGTCCTTATTATCTGCTGCTCTTATCTGCCACAAATCCAACATGGATGTTTTTTTTTCCAAGTTAGTATGTGTGTGGAAGCACCAGAGACACAAAATAACACCCCAAATCCCAGAAAAAGCTATTTTTTCATAATATGGGCACTTTAAGGATACAAGCGCCTTTTGGTGAGTAACACTGAAAGTACTGTGTGCATGCTGGCTCACCATCACTTGAATAGAACAGAGCCATCGTTGATGTTATTTTTTATTTTTTTATTTTTTTTAACTTTATTTCAAAAAAGTACTTTACAGAAGTTTAGTCATTGCAATACGTAAACAAATAAAATACAAAAATATATACAAATAATATAATATAAAAGTAAAAATGAAAATAATAGTCTAAATAGAAGGAAATAAAGATACAAAGGGGACAGACTTTCAAAAATCGTTAATAATGTAGACAGCAAGAGCACTTAAACAAAGAGATTAGAGTAGACATCAGATATTAATATAGCTTTCTTATTGGATACCAACTTAAGAGACTCAAAGTACATGTCAAATTCAACCGGGAATAGTTTGAAGCACGGTGTTGATCTGGAATATTTTGCCTTATGAATATGGAACTTACCAAATAAAATAAAGAGATTTACAATATTACATAACTTTCTATCTTTACTTTCAAAATAAGTAATACTATGTTTCACTTCAAGTGTGATTGTATGTTTTGTTTTAGATACCATATCATTTTCAAAGCTTTTCCAAAATGAAATACAAAATGAACAACCATAAAAAAGATGGGTTAACGACTCTTGCTCTGTTTTACAAAAACTACAATAGTTATCAACAGTCATGAATTTCGAGACAAACAGGTTTGTATGATATATATTATGTAATATTTTCAAATGTAATTCCCTAACTTTGTTCGTGATACAATATCTAAAAGTAACAAGCCACGCCCTATGCTAGTTAACATCAGTAAAATGAGAATTCCAGAAAAATTTCCCACGAGGTGTTATTTTCTTTAAATTTAGAAAGCATTTTCTAATGTGCTTATTAGTACAAGTGCTGCTCATAATATCCATACCGTTTATATAAAGAGTAAAATTAAAACCAGTAACTTCATTTTGTTTTTTATAACTTTTCATTAATTTCTAATATGCCATTAGGTATAGATTTGAAAACTAAATTATATTCTTTGAACGTTATTGGGAATGCTTTCTCTCTGAGAAAAGATTCATAATTAAGTAATTGACCATTACAATCAAAAAGATCTTTTACGAAGATAATATCTCTATTGATCCATTTTTGCAAATAGAGTGACTTGTTCCCCTTAGTGATGCATTCATTATTCCATAAGATAGACTTGTGTGGAGAAAAGTTGTGAGAATGACACAGCTTCCAGGCCAAAAGAGCTTGTTGATAAAACTGGGATAGTTTTAACGGCAATCTTGTAATATTGTAGTTACATTTGAATACAAATTTAAGACCTCCTACACTATTAAAATGTTATTGGGGATAAAGTACCATAAAGACTCTGGTGCTCTCAAACATTCCTTCAACCATTTCACCTTATAGGTGTAATTCAAGTCCAAAAAGTCCAGAAGTTCAAATCCACCTTCATCCTTACAACCAGAGAACACCGCCTTTTTTAAATGGTGGTGTCTGTTTTTCCATACAAAATTCGTAAATATGGAATTTATGTCTTTACATGTTGAATCATGGACATTGAGAGAGAGGGCAGGGTAGACATCTTGAAATCCCTTCTGCTTTAGTCAAAAGAATCCTACCTAGAAATGTCTCTTTGAAGCCATAAATTCAGTATTGTTTTAGTCTTCTTCAATTTAGATGAAAAATTAAGTTGTTGACGTTCCTTGTGGTCCTTGCAGATATGAATACCTAAATATTTTACACATTTCTTAACAGGTATATTATTTTTTTTTTCCTCTTCAGTCTACATACAAAAAATTTCACATTTCGATTTATTAAGTGTTAAACCCGAAGCAGCTGAAAATTGGTCAATTAGGGATATAGCATATTCAATCTGATGTTTGTCACTCAAAAAGAGAGCCGTATCATCCACTAGTTGAGTAACTCTAATTTCCTTACCAAAAATAGACAAACCTTTAATAATATGATTATATCGAATATGTAATGACAGTAATTCAACCACCAGCAGGAACAAGAACGGTGAAATAGGGCAGCCCTGGCGAACTGATTTCAGTACAAGAAATCTTTTTGTGGTTTTTGGATATAATATCACAGAACTATCAATATTTTTTATAAAACATTTCAACTGTAGATATAAAATTTTGTCCGAAATCAAAAATTTGAAGTGCTTTGAGTAAAAAAATAGTGTTCTACCCTATCAAATGCTTTATAAAAATCAAGAAATACTATCAGTGCGTCAGTATTGATGTTATCAGAATAGTCCAGCAGGTCGAGAACAAGTCTTATAGAGCTAATGTGATGGTCAGACATAAAACCTGTTTGTGTGTCACTTATTATCTCATGAAGACCTCTTTTTAATCGTTTAGCAAAAATTAATGATACAATTTTGTAGTCGATATTTAAGAGTGTAATAGGTCTCCAATTTTCTATCAATAAGTGATCTTTATCAGGTTTAGGGAGAAGACATAGTAAACCTTGCTTCATACTTGTGGACATTTCTTTTTTTAAAGTGCATTCTTTGAATAAATCCAATAGAGGATTTTCAATAGTTTCCCAAAAATGCAAATAAAATTTGACTGAAAGCCCATCATTACCCTGAGATTTACCTTTTTTCATTGAGCTAACAGCCTCTGAGACTTCCGCTTTAGTAATGGGACGTTCGCATTCCATTTTAAATTGTTCAGATATAGTTGATGTAAATGCTTTAACTGACTCAATAAATCTATCACATTCATCAAACTGAATATTTGACATATATATATATATATATATATATATATATATATATATATATATATATATATATTGCTATATATATATTGCTATAAAATGTACCAACATATCTTGAAATGTCTAAAGAATTAGAGGTATTGTTATCATTAATTTTAAGAGTAGTTAAATTATTTCTCTTATGATTTTGCTTCTCTAAAGCAAAGAAGTAACTCGAATTTCTTTCCCCTTGTTCCAGCCATTTTGCTCGAGACCTTACAAATGCCCCTTTAGCCATTTCAGTATACATATTAGCTATTTCCTCTTTTAATTTTTTCAACGTTTCGTTGATGTTATTGGTAACACTTGTGATTTTCATATGACAAGTCAAAATACTGTAAACTCTGTGTTGAGAAAGGGCTTGTTCTGGTGCCTCCTCCCTCCTAATCACCTGGAGGCTATTTGTCCAGAATGAGTCCTGCACCTCATTAAACCAGATTCACCTGCAGAGTACTCGCTGAGCATGACCGGCAGTCACACAGGTCTGCCTCTGTACTGACGGGCCAATAATGATGCTGAGCTGAACTTACCAGTGAAGGATGCAAGCAGGAAGGAAGCACCTCATTGACATACACTGGTCCACTGATACTTCTCCACTTCACTTCATCCTTTTACTTTTACTAAATCCTGTGCAGAGAAAAAGGAGTGCACAGGACCAGTTGGAACAGAAAAAAAATTACATTATATTGTGATAAATAAATAAACATATTGAGGCTTGCAGCAGCTGTTGGGCCTTTTTCAGCAAACCTGAATGGTCAGTCAATTAAAGGTTCTCCAGTCAGTGCCCTCAATCAAGGCACTGGCTCAGATCTGGAGTTGGTCCCCGGGCGCTGTAAATGGCCACCCACTGCTCCCTTGAGGGATGGGTTAAATGCAGAGAATGAATTTTGCTACATGTATGTGTATGTGATAATAAAGTACCTTTAAAATGAGTTAGACTCAAAACAAATAGCATACTGTAGATAGGCCTATTAATCTATATAGAGTACAAACAACAATAAACTGTAATTAGGATGAAAAATTCCTTATTTATCAGGACATACATTGTACGTCCTGCATGAGGACATACAATGACTGTCAGAGTCAGGCCAGCATGGTACTGCTACAATTGATCGATTGTGTGTTTGTTTCCAGACTCATCCTGCCTGCAACCTATAAAATAAGTTTGTAGGAAAAAAGAAGAAACAGTGCCAGGGTTGCAGGCATGCTCATCCTGCCTGCAAAAAAAAAACAGAACAGTCATGTCTGATTTATAGATGGTGTTATTCTTCTGTAAATATTGCAAAAGCAACAGTTTGCAGTGTTATATATCTGGGTATTGCTTCTAAATGCAGTTTCATGTTCACACAGGACTGCAAACTCTCAGCACAGAGCCAGTTGTTGAATAAAACACAAAGCTTGCAGTGATATAACTGTCACAACCAACAAGGGAGCAGTAATGTAAAGAGTTAAACGGTTTAGCACAAGCACATGTTAACAAGTTCAAGAATAGTTAATTGAGACAGCCAAACTAATTTAAAATTGCATGACTGTTTGCCCAGTCCCATCTGCATTGATGAAAAGGTTTAATTAAAATATAATTTAGATGAGATCTAAAAGATTAATCTGTTGTATCACAAGAAGTTTTTTATATTTTGTTATTAAAAATGTAGGCACACCTTTTCCATCTGTTACAAAAATAGGAGCCAAATATGATCAAATTCAGCAGCTGTTCCTCGCAAATAATAGTTTATCCTTTCTTACTTCATAGAATACAATATATCCTGAATCCAGTGTGAGAGGGGGGAATCATAATTCTTCCAGTAAAGCATTATCAAATGTTTGCAATTAAAATTCTACATAATTTAAGTCACTAGTAAGCAAGTAATCTGCACTCAGGTCAGTTTATCCTCTTTAATGGCAGTTGTTAACAAACAAAACTTAATGTTAACTGCTTTTGTTGTATTTAACTATATTTTTTTGCCTTAAAAATATATAAGCTACAATATTTTTAATTACTTAAAAAGTATAGGGAACACAAAGTGGAAGAAGCTTAAGACAGAAATATCATACTCCCAATGTCATGGGGTATGAAGAGATCCAGGCTATCATTTCTCTTTTTTCATGCTCCGTGACTCAGCTACAAGTCCAATGGTCCACAATACAAGGTCTACCTTTCCTTCACCCTCCCTATCTGCCATTCTCACCCGACCACACTATTTCCTGCCGACCCTCAATCTCTCAGTCACTCTCCTCCTCTCCCCGTCTTGTCCTCTTGCGCTGTCACCCCTCGTCTCACTCTCTGTCGACAAATCTGTCCGTCACTTACTCCCTCTTAGCTCTTCTGCTGACTGCTTCCTTTAATCTTCATCTCCTCCAAGTTCTCTCAGTTCCCTCTAATTTTCCATTATATTCCTCATAATCCATTTCCTCTCTGCTGCAACACTGCACTTTATCTCAATCAATCAATCAATCAATCAATCAATATTTATTTATATAGCACTTTACAGCAATCAGCAGGTATCCAAAGTGCTTTACATCAGGAACCAAGAATAAAACAACATATCATACAATAAAAAGAATGCTAAAACTGTAAAATCAGAAAAGGTTACAACAGGAGAAATTGTCTTTTATCTGTCTGTCTCATCATTTGTCATCACTTCATTTTATCAGCGTCAGTCCCCCACATGCTCATCATCCGTGAAGACCCTCAAAACCCAACTTTCTCTCTCTCCCTTGTTCTTAAACACATAGGCACACATAAGCCCACACTCACTCTTGTGTTCACACACACTGATCCTTTGACACTTCAAGGCTTTCCACTCTGGTGTGTCCTCGGAGGGAAGTACTAACATAGCATGTATGCTCTCCCTTAGCACTTACATAACATACATCTTATATAACCAATTACAAAACATTTCTCTTCTTTATGTGTGAATTCCATAGTGATTTTATATATGCTTTTCTTCATGGCAGCCCACATGGCACGGCAAGCTATGTATGCTCCATGACTTCTTCATCCTTACATGGGTGCTAATTCCCTTAATTAAGCTCAGGACAAGGGGGAAGGGAACATGCTTTGAGATATAAATCTTTCTGTCATCCACCACTATAACATATACTGTATATTCTCACACATGGGCAGAGGTTAATTATGCCATTACATGTATTTTTCTTCTCCGCATCTAAAAATCAAATCAGCTTCACCTCCAGACACCAAACACATCCGCTTCACCTCCGGACACCAAACACATCCACTGCACTTTAATGTGGAAAATATGTTGCCTTTTCTCTTCCTTAGAGGTTGTCAGTGAGCTATGCGGTGCTGAAGCAAATGGACAGCGATGAGCTGATTACACAGCCTATCAAACAGGCAGGAAGATCAATGTGTCAGCAAGAATGATGAAAAACGAAGGCTGAGACTGCGTTTGGATGTGTGTATGTTTTATTTCTGTCTTAACAGCATTAAATTAGCTTTTCTTATTTCTTATATCGTTTTTTTGCTTTTAACAGGTTTTTGCCAAAAATTGTTTAGTTAGTTTAAAGCATCGGTTTTAACCCAGGTTTTATGTCCCCCATGTCCTGAGTGGTTCTGTTTCCTGCTGCAAGAGGACACTGATCACTGCAGTTTACAGTAAGGCAAACATGGGAAAAACATGCAAATGAGCTGCTGATTATGATCCAGAGCCCCCGTAAGGAAGTAAGTAAAAAATAAATGGTTAAACTACAGAGTAAATGGTATTTTTCTACGCAATTTAACTTGGTTTTGATCTTAAAAGATAAAGATTATTTTTAATTAGGTGCTGAAAGTAATAAGCCATACCTTTTTGTGTTGAGTGAGAGATGTAACACAAATACTATGGAGAGATGTACAGAGTCATATGCCTTTAGAGATAGAGAAGGGGAAGGGGGGATAACATTACCAATACAATCAGTCTGCTTGTAGCCAGTGATGCTCCTCATGCCAACCCACACATCTTTTGATTTGTTCTGCTGGAGTTTTTGTTCTATCTTCCTCCTGAACCTTGCCCTGCTGAATCCTCTCCTTTAAGTTGTTCCTAACGCCTCCTCTGAATGCCCTATTCTTCTCATTCAAGAGGACCTTGATGTCTCTGTTGACCCAGGATTTTTCATTGTGAAAACAGTGTGCAGTCTCTGTTGGAACATTTTCCACACAGAAATCGATGTACCCTGTTGTGCAAGCCGTGAGATTATCAGAATTTATCACTATTAGTCCTATGACTGTTGTATCGCTGTTTGTTTCACAAAATATTTGAAAAGAAAAATCTTACTTAGCAGTGATGAATTGAGGCTTTGTAATGGCAATGGGAGGTGATGACACCTAGAATTATAAATCACAAAACACACATTAGCTGCCATCAAGGACGTATTGTGTGTAGTAAAATATTTAAGAGACTGGAAAAAAAGACCTCTATTATAATATTTCCTTGAGAAGACAAGAGTAAGAGTAAGCATTGATAATAGGGGGTTAAGTGCTAGCCTTTGCATTCATACAGAGTGTGTGTGTGTGTGTGTGTGTGTGTGTGTGTACAGTCATGTATTTGTTGATGCTCACTGAACACACTCCAACTCTAACAGAGGGCATGAGATAAAATTATAATGTTTTCATTAAAGAGTGGCACTTAAAGGTGCAATAAGCGATGCTGCGCAGTTTGTTGATATTTGAACTCAACTGCCAAACAAATACAACCCCCCCTTCAGAAGCTCCGCCCCCCAGATTCATGGACAGATAACGACTGGCTGACCGGCAAATTCACATGCTGCCTCCCCCCTCCCCCCTCCCCCCTACCATCAACTATCGGCGCCTGTTGCCGATTGGCTGGAACAGTGTTTTGTGGCTCATGCACTCCTTTGTTTGTTTTCCATTTACACAGCCAAGGCTGTGTATTAACACCATTTTTTTTTTCAGCACACACAGAAAATAGAGAGCAAGGTGACCATGAGGTGATATTCGCAGAATTTGACAAAAGGTGTATTGGATTAACAATCAGTTACTATACCTTTAACATAATTAATTACTAAGATTGAAAAGTTGTGTATGCATTTAATGAATGTATGTGTTAATCAACTGCCAAGATAAATCATGTGCATAGCAAGAGTAGGGAGAGGTAGAGAGTGAGAAGCCCTTCAAGGGACATGTAAGGACAGACACCATCACGACTCTCTTCTGACATGTAAACCAGTAGCAAAAGCCTTACACAAGACTAAATCCCATCCCATAACACAGGTTTTTGGCTTGCTTCTATAACAAGTGGTTGTCAAGGTAACACTGACCTCATTCACACATGATTTGATATGATCATGGTTACAAATGCATGTAGGTGTAAATGCATCAATGTATGAATTATACTGGGTGCAGGTGCAGTGATAGCTAACGTGCCATGGTATGTGGGTGGAACACAATTGTGTTACACATAGCGTCATTGCCCTGATTAGGAGTGACATGCTTTCAGATTCTAAATGTAGTCCATTAAAATATGTGCTCATCTCCGTTGGCTAATGATCAGCTGCTGTTGGATGCAAACCGTGGATGTTTCTGCTGCTGGAACTACAAGATGCACATTTCTCGGTCCATTTTCTCCAGCAGTTATGGTAGAATGTAACTATGAAAATGGGAAAAATGGTAATACATTGGAGGCAGATACAGGAAAACCTTGACCTAATGCAATGGAGAATAGAGCACATGCACAATAGCTTTCTTAATGCATATTGTGCTGTGAAAATAAACATGCAAGTACTCCTACATAAGTAAGATGCAAACTGTTCAGATAACATATATCTAAATGCCTGTGCTGAAACTGTTTCTCTGGCAGTCTCTCTTCAATGAGACCATTAACTAAAATGGTGCTCGTGCTGTTGCTGGATTTATTCAAAGGTTAAGCAGTGCGCCATCAGTCATTATCTTTATCTCTGCTGAACAGTAATGTGTGCTACTCAGTATGTCTTGGGCTCCCTCAAGGCCGATAGAGGCCATTAGTCAGCATAGTTGTGACATGTCCCAGAGGAGAGGATAGTGCAGGGACTGGCACTTAGCACTTTGGACACTGCAGAGTTCCTGCTGATGTCCATCTTTGCTAATCCCCTTTTGTGGATAATCTCAGTTACAGCTATACCATATCTTACATGAGTTTGTTGGAGGTAGGCGCAGGTCGAGACACTTATGCAGTTAATATACACAACATGGAAGCTTATTTAGGCTCCAGATGATATTTTTGTTAAAGCACAGTGAGCCAAAACAAGCATCTGCAAGTTTATCCGGCAGTAAGAAGGTGTCCATTTAAAAATATTACTCTTGCAGTTAATGAAGCATACCATGTGGATCTGAGGTAACAGCTTAATGAGGTTTGTCGTGTAGAGTTATTAATATAAAAAGCAATTCCACCTTCACTTCAATCGGTGCAAATAAGGAATCCAACTTAATTTGGGTCATAACAAGACACAAATTTAAGGAAAGGCAGCAACAGAAGAATACTCACTTTGTATCATCTCAGGAAGTTACCATTATTGTTTTGTCAGGTGGTCATTTTAAATCCTACTCACGTGGTCTCACCATTGTCCTGTATTAACCCCTTCAATAATTTCCTCCCATATTGTTCCATGTCACTCAAGGTATAGGTTTTCTCTCTCTATGCAATTGCTGTTTAGTTTCTTCATAATAGAGATAACCATTTAATCACTTAACACACAACCTTTCTCTTAACAGTTTTGTTGCAGCATGTAATGTTGAGACATCTTGTCTACTCCTCTTAGAATAGCAAATACTACATGCAAAATGACTAACTTGGCTACTCTTAACTTGTATTCTGCTATACAGAAATGCAGTATTGCATTTGCACTTTCATCTCCTTCTTGGCTTGAGCATAGTTTTTCTTTGACCCTAGACTATTTTAGTACGCTATGTCATGCAACAGTCAGCCAGTGTCTAAAACAGAGGGGCATGACATACAGAGGAAAGGGGCTGCATCTAGTTTGTCTTTTTACTCTGTTGCTGCCTTTTTTGAGATATTCATGTTAGTCTCAGATAAGAGAAACAATGGCAAAACAAGTCATTCAAAAACGATTTTACAGCAAACCCATACTGCTGATGATAAAAAATAATTCATATTGAAATAATACTGCTTTAGACCCAACTAAGGACTTGGATATAGTTATTCAATATATAGAAACATATATTTTAAATTGAAAAGTAAGTATTTATTCAAAAGGATTAGTGTATTTCATGAAGCCTGTCTCTCCACGCATGGGTATTTATCACCATCTACTGGTCATAGCCGACCAATGCAGAACTGGGCAGCCTGGAAACTCAAAACATGCTAGTACAATTGTCCACAGTTTGAGTTAGAAGGGAGATACAAACACATCAGTTGAAAACACAGACAAAGTGAACATATCAAATGCCTTGAAGTTAGAGGGCTTGTGATAAGTATAAGTTAAATACAAAAGTGGATGTAAATCCTCTTCACTAGCTTAGTGTGTCAGACACAACAGCTGTGTAAACCCTCAGTGGAGATATTAGATGGATTACAGTTCTAAATGATCATATTGTTGGGAAACATGAATGTGTAAACCTGTAGAAAGTAAAAACGTAAATGTAAACTAAACGTAAAAATAAAAAAAGCGTACCCATAGTGGTTCAAAAACACTGTGTACACATTGCATTCAACAGTTAAATAATGCTACATACCAAGTTTCAATCACCGAAAAACTCGAGGCAATTTTTTTTTTCTCCAGAATTTTATTCTTTAAATTATTTTATAAAATCTCATTTACGTTTCAATATATATATATATATATATATATATATATATATATATATATATATATATATTTTTTTTTTTTTTTTCACTGATTAACAATTTTGGCTATTTTCCCTTTCCACCCCAATGTATGCCCACATATTGATCGTAAGGTCCATACCCCTTCATATAGACATTGTGCAGTGATCCTCATTGCCAAGGTGGAAGGGGCGGGAAGGGAGGGGACCAGTGGGTGAGGGTCGAGGGAGAAGAAGTATGGGTTTGGGCCTTGTACAGAGCATGCCAAGAAAGGGTTGGGGGAAATAGGGAATGGTAAAGGGGCTGCCTAACTACACCACCACTGTTAACATCAGTAAGATAACCACACAAAGAGGTAAAGGGAATACTGACTTCCACAATGACTTGAGTGTGTCCGGTGTGGGTTAAACCAATCATGTTCAAATGGCTCAATGTATTCCATGACACAAAAAAAAAAAAAAAAATAGCTCTTTGTTTTTTCCAACATCAGTAATTCACATCCACTGATGAACGTAAAGTCAGCTCCACATTAGATATTCACCTACTGTATGACAAGGCTGTTGTTCACTAAAAGATTAAAACAGTGCCCACAAACTTAGCAGCAGCCCTGAAGACTGTTTAGCCCTTTGTAGTGACCTACACAAATTATCAGTCCACTGATCCGAGTGAAAATCCACGTCCCATGGTGTGCGAGTAGGTATCTATGTTGATGATTCTCTTTCTAGGCTTCTTAAAAGGCCCACATCTACGGACACAAGGCTAAACTTTAGCAAAACCACAGATTTATCTTACATGAACTGTACATCCGGACACGCAACAGGATTTCGTTTTCGACTCCAATAAGATATTTGTTCTTCATTTGGCAATATGATCACTCTTGCAACCTGGCTCGATACTTCTAAAACTCATCTTTGTTGCTGGTATGATTTGCGATAAACAGATGTGCAATTGAAATATATCTATGATAAATATTCAAACTATTTAGAGAGGCTTCATAAGATGAAAAGAAAGCAATTGCACACCTCCCCTAAGGTCACTCAAGATTTTTGTGATAACCAAGTTAGCTAACCTTGACTCAAGAACATCTCTCAAAGAACCCTTAAGGTAGATCCAAACGGTATCAAAAGATCCCTTTTTATGTTGTTAACATGACAAAGACACAGAACTCCATTTTAAAAGGAAAGAAATGAACAGAAGTATAACATCACTCCCTGGAACCAACCATGTGTTCAGGTAATATCTGTGAGCAAAACAGACATTAACCCCAGCAAGCGCATAGTGTGTGTATATATGTCTACAAAGTGTGAATTGCTGCATAATTCTGTTAATATGCATGGTTCAATATGCTTCGTTTTAGACACTGCATTTTAAGTAATCCATACTTGTGTTTTTGAATTACTCTGATTTCCTTCCTTAGCGGTCATAGCTCTAGCTGTGCATTTAGTTCATGTAGGCTGGTAAAACACAAAACAATGTCAATGACAACAGTGGAAACTTAAAATACTCAATAAGACAGCTGAATGAGCTTAAGGCATTTAGAGGTTATTCTTGACAGAACATTAAGGCTACGGTTGCCTAAACAGTCTGTCAAAATAACCCAGACTCAGACTTTTTTTTTGAATGAAATGTGATTTAAAATTAGCCCTTGGTGACCATCAACTTCAATATACAGCATTAATTATCCCCTAATAGAGAACCAAAGCCCAATCACTAAAGATACCTTCCAAATTTAAGACACTCAGTTAACATGTTAGCAGAGTTTATTCACCCATGATGACCCCAGCCCTTCGAAGTATAAATGAGTTTAATGAAATGTCCACAGCAAACGGCAGTGGCTTTCTTAAGGAAACTCCTGCTAACCTCATGCACCAAATTTACCTAAAACAAGGGGCTTAGAGAAGGCTTTCAGGGTCTTAAAATATGAAAAATAACTACACATTGGCAATCGCTGTGCTGTACAAGAGGGTACACACAGCAACATGAATCCCTGTTATAATTTAGTGAACTAGTCATGTGATAAATACTACCTTTGCAAAGCTAAAATGTTAAGTGGTATTAACTCGTGTCAGAGAGGTGTCGATTCAACTCTAAAGTCATTTTTGAGCCCTTAGTCTGTTGTGGTGTTGTCTTGAACTGCAACATATTATAAGTGGTTTCTGTCTTTTGTCAATGGGAAAAAAGAGACAACTTACAGTGCAATGCAATTCAATGCACTTTCACAAAATACAGGCTCAAAAGTGACCATTAAACTAAATAGCACCTTTCTGACCATTTTAAGCAACCTTAACAGTTTGAGCTTCACAAGTTGCAAGGCTACTGTATTGAATTGCAATATGATTTACAAATGTTCATGTTTTTATATCCACTCCATTCAGAAACTGTAAACGGCTGCAGGACAGAAAACCTCGTGCTATGTCATTCAGATGAAAAAGCCAAGGATTATCTCACAAGATAAATAACCTCTGCTAACCTTTAAAAGTGACTAAATCAGCTGATAATAAAAGATGTTTTCTATTCAGCTAAAACATCAGTTGGGCTAATTTGAAACCACAAAGTCAAACTGGGTGTATAAGCTGAAGCCATTTGAGGTAGACAGAAACCGTGTCAGAGTATACACTTTCATACTGTCTAAAACCAATCAATAGGATCACACACTGTCAAAAACTGTAATCACTTGATTTGTGGCCCAGCGTGAGACTTTCTGTGACTCCACCTGTGACTGACAGGGAATGACTGATCTGGTAAGGGTGCACTTCAACATCATGGACCATGGGGGCCTAAGGAGTGTAATGAAAGGGAATGGGGCGCTTGGAACTGACACAACTCAACAGGCTATTTACCAGAAAGAAGTCAATGCCACACATCTTCAAGTCAACAGCAGCATTTAAACCTCAGTCATATCACCAGAAACAATTGAGGGTTAATTTACAAGGCATATTTTTTTAAATAGAATATATGGCATCTAACCATTGTCTCAATATGTCCCTTTGAGATATCGTCCACCCGAGCCCGTGGACATAAGTTTATACCCCAAAACTCCCAATGCCAGACCTCATGCCCATTTAACAGTCTCACATTGTTCTAGAGAATAGATTAAAAATATATACTATTGACTAATTGACTTCCAGTGTTATGTTTTCTCCTACTATTTTTCAAGTTTAAAAAGATCTCCTGTGTCAGTATGCGAGCTCAGAGGTCTTTTCTACATACATACATACATACACACTCACTCACTCTCTCTCACACACACACACACACACACACACATATATATATATATATATATATATACTGTGTATATATGTGTATATATATATATATACTGTGTGTGTGTATATATATATATATATATATATTAGAAGATTTTTTAGCTGAGAAGTTAGGCAAAGTATATATGTTCATTTGGACAGAATTCATTCAAAATGAGAAGGAATTAAACTATTTTCTTCAGTTTCCCTTTTGAGGAGGACAAAATTTAAGGAATTGGGGAAGCGCTACAACATCACATGACTACTCAAGAGCAGGTAGCAAGGTAAAAAGAAGGAATAGATAAAAGGCCTGAACTTGTACAAGGCAGAGAGATGGGCAGACAATATTGCTCTCTGTGGCAAGTGCATTCCAGGGCCCTACTGACTGTAAGAGAAAATGTACAAAGTTCAAGAGAGGGTTCGATAGGGCCAAAAGACCATCAGATAAGGGGAAGATAGTGAATGAGTTGTTTAAACCGGAAGAGAGCTAAAGCAATAGTGCAAGACTATGCAGCAGGTTAAGGGAGGGGACTAGAAGGGAGAAACGCATATTCTGATCCATGCCCGATTCATCGGTACACCAGGTGAGATATGGTGCCAGATTTGAAGTTGAGCTGATGGTTGGGCACAAAGCTGTGTTGGGGATTTTTTCGCGTGCAAATATCTTTTGCATACAAGCCCATGCATGAGTCACACGACACCTTAGAGCAGTTCACACAGGTGTGGGATGCCCCTGGCTTGTTGCAAAATCCGCATCGTGATCCCCCCATGCTTATTCGCTCACTGCTGCCTCCCTTTGGTGTGGTCAAGGCAACAGACTTGCTTGCAAACAGCTTTGTGGACATGAGGGGTTTCTCCACCATCTGGGGGTGAGGGTGGGGGTGAGAGTGTGAATGGGTCAGTGTGAGGGGGTGCGGATGGAGATGGGAGTGGGAGTGAGTGTTAGAGTAGACGGAGAGCTTTTCCTTGACAGGAATGTATCCATCGAGGGGTCGTGGGGATTTCGGGTGGTAGTCCTGGAGGCCGCAGCAAGGGGAGGGGTCCACATCATGACAGGCAGAACAGAGGATCATGTCACATCTCTGGCAGGAGGTCATAGAGGAGCAGCCAAGCCCACAGCCCTGACACTTCACACTACCATGAGCTTTGAGCAGCCACCCATCCCTTACATCCCGAGGCTCTCTGGATGGAGGTCGAGAGGGGGTCTGCCTTCCTCCTGTCCCAACACCCCTCTCTGTATACAAGTCAATCTCATCCAAAGAGGACAGGTGGTAGGATGTGTAAGCATCGGCCGGGGGAGGTGACTGAATTGGAAAGAAATCCGCAATAGGGCTATAGGAGGGCGGAGCTGCCACAGAGAACAGAGACGCTGAGGTACTGGGCCTGATGATCTCATCCTTCATATCTTCCTCCGCATCCACAAACAGAGGCTCCTTCCTCAGACTCAATGAGGCCTTCAAGACAGGCTTGCTAACTGCTGCGTGCCAGTGACCAGCCCCATCTGTAACATCCACAGACTTAGACGGTCGGCTACCTCGCCTCAGGTGGTGGGCATGAGGCCTCTCTATATCTAACGGCCGCACAGACAGTCGAGCCATATCTGCCCCAAGGCTGTCGCGTCTGCGGAGCGCCTCAGCACAGCCAGCTGCATCATCTCTGCAGCCTCTTCGGAGTTCCAGGGCCTCCAGCTCTGAGGCCGAACCACGGGCCAGAGCCACTACTTCTCTCAGAAGACGACACTCTGCCTGGGCCAGGAAGAGCTCAAACGCCAACTGCCGGAGATGATTTGTGCCTCCTGGGTGCTCCTGCAAATGGAACTGCGAATCATGGTCACAGGCATAGCCGATGGTGCGCATAAGAGTTCGGAGTTCAGCATCACAAATGGCAGACTGCAGATGGTACACATATGGGCCAGTGAAGGTCTAAAAAGAGAAATGGGTTAATTAGCAGTGCTGTCAGTCAATTAAAACTGCTTGACAAGTTAAATGCTCAAATCTACATGCTATTCCTCTGATATATAATTCAAAGTGTAGGTTGGTTTGGCTACTGTGTTTACAACAGCATTAGAAAACATTACCTCACACACAGATGTTGTACAGAAATAAAGTGTTAAAAAACAGGACTATTAGCGGATTCCAATCCGGTGTTTCAAATTTTGGTTTACATATAAACACAGTATGGTGTTATGATTAGGCAATACATACTCTAGAAAACTAAATACTAAATTACACAACAATTATAAGGAGTATCTGTATGTTAACTATATTATGTACTATATTATGTAGTATTATATACCATAGGATGTATGTTGTTGTTGTTAGTAAGTCAGTTGCTAATGTTGGGTAGCCTTATGTCACTGTATTCTTTCTAGCAGTTATTAGGTATCGGATCAATTATGGAGACAAAGAGCTGACATTTTAAAGAAAAGCCTCTGTATACCGTTGCTCAAAGATCACTGCAATATTTGTGACCAGATAACCTGTATCTCTTTCTGCCTGCACATATGCCACTTGTTTTATTCAAATCTAAAAGTTGCACTCCAAACTTCTACAATTTAAATTAGATAAACAAATACATTTATTTTGCAAGTGGCTGTATTTTTCAGGTGTTCACTCGGATAGTCTTTCTGAAACTGTTAATACAGAGATTGGGAAATCTATATGGTGAATTCACACTCCGGGTGGGGGAGGGGAGGGGGGAGGGGGGGGGGGGGGATATTCAAAGCTGATAGCTAATGCTGTTATAACCAACATTTTAATAACTAAGTATTTGTTTTCAGCTTTAAACACAGCTTCAAGTAAGTGACAACCTTAACAATAAACTCAACTCACCTTTATACATCTGAACTCCTTCTTCCAGGGATAGAGCAAGAGGTTGGTGCAGATGGTTTCCAATGTGTGGAAGGCTCTCTCCAGGCTCTTGATGTTGCCCCCTCTCTGGCAGCGGAGAGCATTCTCCACCACTTCATAAAAACGCACCATCCGGAAACGCTGTGCCGGATCAGGCTGATAGGCCCCTAGCAGAGCTGTAGCTGTGGAGAGTAGTGCCTCACTGTCCTTGTGTCTCCCTCTGTCCTCCTCTGGTGTTGTTCCTGTCCCTGTGTATTCCCCACCATCCTCCAGACGCCTCTCCAGTGCCGTCACATACCTTCGAAACAGGTCCTCTTTTAACTTGGCATCCATTATCGGCAGCAGACTATCAGTCGGCTGTTAAACTTTTCTGAGAGAGCCTCACCCCTTTTAGCATACTCTGCACCAGGATGCCACATTCAAGCACCATTTTTGGTCACCATAATTCACTGTAAACGCTGGCACAGACTCAACGTTAACTTTTTGGAGAGGTGGAAGAGGAATGAGATTTTGCATCCAATCAGCAGTACATCCTTTAAACCTTAGATGCAGTTGCCTGGTGCTTTCAGTTGGCGTAGCTAGGCTGCAGCCTTTAGGGATGCCTTCTTATGGGCATCTTTGGTACTGGCTCAAAGCCTGACTTGTTTCCAGACGAACAGGCCTATGTCATTTAAGATGAGGTCAGGAGGAGCTTTTGCTTCATGCTCTGTTAATGCAGAGTTGTATCTATCCCATTCCTTGGTTTCAGCATGTGCAGAGTTCAAGGTCACTCATCATGAAGACACATTCATGATCATGTGATTCTTCTGAGCCGTCTCCAAGCTGTAATGACATTGGAGAGCTTTGTGAAAATGGAAATCTCTCATTCTGACACACACACATATACAGCAGAAGGAAACTTGGGCCACATATATTCTACTTAGTCAGTGTTAATTCAGTCCAAAAGAAAATGCATTTGTAACGATCATTAACAAGAGTATTCTTTAAATCTGCAATGGTTCAAACGAGAAAGAGGGTGTGTATACATCACTATTTTGAAAAACAGTGTGTTTTCTCTGATGGGTGCATCGTGTGGGCTATTTTATGTCGCTCGTACAGCTAATAGGTTTGACTGATTATCACGATATACGCAACCAAGAAAAACACTAGAGGAATTACAGTGTACATAACCAGGATCGGGACTCACTGTTGACAGACATATCCCTTATTCTTGCGCGACTGTTTGCGCCAGTGAATATGTGAGCCAGCAGTAAAACCTATGGGTACAACATGCGTGTAAACCATGGTAGCCTGCACTTAGCTTGAGCTTTAGTTAGCTCAAATTAAGAACGCAATATTTATACGGATGTGAGAATATTGATGGCTGTAAGCTTGAAGCTTGAACCACATCAGCTGAGTGTTTCTGCTCATCGTTCCCAGGCAAGCTGACCGGCTATTCCAAGTACCTCACACACCAACCGAGTGAGCATCCGTTTAGCGAGCTAGCAAGCAACATGCCTTAACGTTAGCTAACAACATCACCATGCATTAATATTGCGCATTAACTGCAACAGAATCGCTCCGTCATGACCGATGTTAATAATGTGATAGACGCCCGGAGGACAGCGTATACATTAAGTCTTCATTAATCTCAAACCCACAAAACCCGATCCTGTCACGGGCCCCCACCTGAGAATCGGCTAAGCTGTGAACGCCCATTTCAGCGCAGCTGGCTAGCTAACAATTGCTTTAGCTAGCAGGGCGGTCCATCGCTAGATAGACATCTTTGACAATTTTCTAAACATAACGTTATACTGTCTTTGTGGCATTACTTTTGTGCGACCAAGTCTAATTCTGATTCAGCTTAGAGACCACACTGTTTTCTCAACACCACCAGCAGCACATCTTACCTTTAACAAGTGCTAGCCGTGGCTAGCTACGCCTCCTCAACAGACTCAGCTGTTGGAAATTCCCATCATCACAACGCGCATGCGCACAGTTCTGACAGTTCATCAGCGGGGGGCCACGTGCTGTTTGAGAGAAGGAGCCGTAGGAGGAGCTGAGGAAGAGCTGAGGAGGAGCTGAGGAGGAGCTGAGGAGGAGGAGGATGCGAAGGCCGCCGGACTTCATCACCACCATTGTTCAGTGTGTATAATATTTTTCGGAAAACAAAAATATGAGCTCACGTGTGCAGTTGTAGTTCATTCAGCGGTACGTGTGTTCACACAGAAACTATTTGTCTTCAGCTACAATTTCTACAATTTACAAATAACTTCCAAACTTACTTTAACCACATTTCTTTTGAATTTATGTTAACCATCCCTTTTAATATGTCCCAAGTCCTTATGATACTTTCAATAAACATAAACATAAACGTTTAAAATAAATTGTACTGTTCTGAGAAGATGAAGTAAGTCGCAATGTCATTGCAGTTCCAACCTATGGTTCCAAATATGGATGGATGGATGGATTTTATTGAACTATGGTTCCAGCTTTTTCCAATGTGAGGATTGCCGCCTTTCTACGGTGTAACCATAGACTGTATAAAACAGGGTGTAACGTTATATTGTTAATATTTTTTGGGGTTTTGGACTGTCACACTAAATAGATAAAATATATATATATATATATATATATATATATATATATATATATATATATATATATATATATATATATATATATATATATATATAAGACATCACCTTGGGCTCAGGGAAATTATACTGGAAATTTTCACTTTTGACATTTTATAGACTAAACATTTTGTGGATTATTCGAGAAAATATGAAGATAAATTGATTAAAATAATAGATAAAAAGTCGTTATATGCAGCCCTAACTCATTTGTCTATTTGAAACGATGGTTGTATTGTCACTAATAACAGTGGTCCACAGTTTGTATACAATAACTTGAAAATGATATCATGTGTTGTACTTTCAGCCATAACTCCGCCCTCGCGTTTAAAAAAAGAACCAGAACCTGATGACGTCGAACAGGAACAAGAGGTGGGGGGGCTGACTCAGTGAAGAAAAGAAATGGCGATGCTCGGAGGGTTTAGTGCAGCACAGCACAAGAAAAACGTTTCTGACGGGAGCAACGACGTGTCAGAATTCGTCTGTCCAGTTTGTCTCGAAATCTTCGACAGTCCAGTAACAACACAATGCGGCCATACGTGAGTATTTTGCCTTTGTTTTCGATCGCCCTCCCCTCAACCCACCTCTACCACCAGCGATGCAATGGTTAGAGGCAAACATAATAGGGGGAAAGGCTTGTTTTAAAACATGTCGTCCCACCAGAGTTGCAAAAAATCGACGATGCATGTGTATGTGTTTGTTGTGACCCTGTTATTCTATTTAGCTCACTTGGATATTTGGTAAAAAACAATTCCACCTTGCTAAATCAGTTTCAGTTTTGTTTACATCAAAGAGGCGGCATCACCTGGGAGTTGTAGTTTAGATAGCTATTGCTTGGACTCAACACACCACTTTAAAGGACTACAAGTCCCTGCGCCCTCTTGAGGTGGGGGCTTTCCATAGGATTTACAGGAATCTCTAGTTAGGAGCTTTACAGGGATCTTCCAGCAAATGACAACATCTGTTTTTATAGTTTACTTTAATGGCAGCTTATAAATAGCAGGAATACTTGTAAACAGCTCTTTCCTTCTGGTCACCAGAGGCCAAATTAAAATTTATCACAGTTTCAGTATGTTGTTCATCATTACATTTCTTCATCCATCTCTTGTCAGGTTCTGCCAGATTTGTTTGCAGGAGTGCTTGCGTCCACAGAAACCTGTTTGTGCGGTATGTCGGGCAGGGCTGGGCCACTGGACTAAAGCTGATGAGCTTGAGGCCGTCATCCAAACATCTGTGGCTGCTTGCAAGGGATGTGGAGCACAGGTATGTTTTATGACATTGTGAAAAGAATAATAACATAAGGCATATATGGCCTTTGCTGGTTTGGGAACATGCAAGGGTTTAAACAGAACAGATCACTACGGTATCATATCTAGTGGACGACTGACGACTTCAATGGCCGATGACGATATTTAGAAAGCAGGGCGACTAGTGGCTGGCCAATATATAATACCGATATCATGTTGTTTTTTTACAGCCGATAAAATACAACAATAACATATGAGACACAAAATTGCTAAACATTTATTTAACACTGTTATTGCAATTGTCGGTTGGTGTTTGGAAACACAGCGTTCAAGGTTGACTGAAAGCAGTGGTAGTTGAGCAACTAGAGAGTGAATGAAGAGAGGGAGCTGGCAGGAACAAAGCCATGAATCAGAGAAATAAAACATTATTTTCTGATGGTTTAGCAGCAGTTACGTTTTAAGTACAAATAAACACACCTTCCCCCACAACCCTGTGGGAAGGTACCACATTGACGGATTTTGTGTGAATGCAGATCTTCATCCTGTCGCTGCATATGTGTGTTTTGCTGATTAATCAAAAGGCTTTACAGTTACACTTGCTTACCGGCCTACAACCATCTCAAATGACAAATCTGATCAATGTTTTAGTTGACGGGAGTAGGAGCGGGGGCTGGGGACGCCCATACATTAGTTTTTCTAGCCTCTTTAGCCAGTTGAAGGCTTGCTAATATTACCAACTAAGGTTATTCGCACCTACCATTATTGTCATTGCCAAGACCAAAATCAAACTATACAGACAGTAAACATTATTATGTTAGAGTGACCAATTAAATATATTGAGCTTTAAAAGCTAGGAATATACAGTGAGGAAAATAAGTATTTGAACACCCTGCTATTTTGCAAGTTCTCCCACTTAGAAATCATGGAGGGGTCTGAAATTGTCATCGTAGGTGCACGTCCACTGTGAGAGACATAATCTAATAAAAAAAAAAAAAATCCAGAAATCACAATGTATGATTTTTTTTTAACTATTTATTTGTATGATACAGCTGCAAATAAGTATTTGAACACCTGAGAAAATCAATGTTAATATTTGGTACAGTAGCCTTTGTTTGCAATTACAGAGGTCAAACGTTTCCTGTAGTTTTTCACCAGGTTTGCACACATTGCAGGAGGGATTTTGGCCCACTCCTCCACACAGATCTTCTCTAGATCAGTCAGGTTTCTGGGCTGTCGCTGAGAAACACGGAGTTTGAGCTCCCTCCAAAGATTCTCTATTGGGTTTAGGTCTGGAGACTGGCTAGGCCACGCCAGAACCTTGATATGCTTCTTACAGAGCCACTCCTTGGTTATCCTGGCTGTGTGCTTCGGGTCATTGTCATGTTGGAAGACCCAGCCTCGACCCATCTTCAATGCTCTAACTGAGGGAAGGAGGTTGTTCCCCAAAATCTCGCAATACATGGCCCCGGTCATCCTCTCCTTAATACAGTGCAGTCGCCCTGTCCCATGTGCAGAAAAACACCCCCAAAGCATGATGCTACCACCCCCATGCTTCATAGTAGGGATGGTGTTCTTGGGATGGTACTCATCATTCTTCTTCCTCCAAACACGGTTAGTGGAATTATGACCAAAAAGTTCTATTTTGGTCTCATCTGACCACATGACTTTCTCCCATGACTCCTCTGGATCATCCAAATGGTCATTGGCAAACTTAAGACGGGCCTTGACATGTGCTGGTTTAAGCAGGGGAACCTTCCGTGCCATGCATGATTTCAAACCATGACGTCTTAGTGTATTACCAACAGTAACCTTGGAAACGGTGGTCCCAGCTCTTTTCAGGTCATTAACCAGCTCCTCCCGTGTAGTTCTGGGCTGATTTCTCACCTTTCTTAGGATCATTGAGACCCCACGAGGTGAGATCTTGCATGGAGCCCCAGTCTGAGGGAGATTGACAGTCATGTTTAGCTTCTTCCATTTTCTAATGATTGCTCCAACAGTGGACCTTTTTACACCAAGCTGCTTGGCAATTTCCCCGTAGCCCTTTCCAGCCTTGTGAGGTGTACAATTTTGTCTCTAGTGTCTTTGGACAGCTCTTTGGTCTTGGCCATGTTACTAGTTGGATTCTTACTGATTGTATGAGGTGGACAGGTGTCTTTATGCAGCTAACGACCTCAAACAGGTGCATCTAATTTAGGCTAATAAATGGAGTGGAGGTGGACATTTTAAAGGCAGACTAACAGGTCTTTGAGGGTCAGAATTCTAGCTGATAGACAGGTGTTCAAATACTTATTTGCAGCTGTATCATACAAATAAATAGTTAAAAAATCATATATTGTGATTTCTGGACCTACGATGACAATTTCAGACCCCTCCATGATTTCTAAGTGGGAGAACTTGCAAAATAGCAGGGTGTTCAGATACTTATTTTCCTCACTGTAAGTCTTACCATTTTCTCTCTGGTAACGTTACATACAGCATTGGCACGTTTCCAACTGTTTTCACAGCACCTGACGTCTGCCCGTAGAATGGCGTAATTGACAAAAGGAGGAGCGCTAACTTTGTTTCACACATAGACTGTAAAATGAATGGACTTAACATCAGTGACATCACCATTGGTTTGTGGACTGCCTCTTTTGAGTTTGCATTTTGGCTGTTGCGATCTTGGTATTTTGGAGCCAGAAGTGACCATATTTGGAAAAAAGGGTGGCGCTGAGGAGGATGATGCAGCTAAGCCAGGGTCTCTATGGTTTCAATGGCGCTAAGCTAAGCACTAAAGAGGGAAAGTCGCTAATTTTCAACCCTTCTGACGCGAGTCATCCAGCAGAGTTTTGCCGGCCGTCAAACGCCGACCTCCGGATACTGGCACTGTTTATATGCATGTACAGCAGTACAGAAAATTGTCAGACTTTCCCTTAAGTTACCAGCTAATACTACCGAACGCTAAACAAGACATTTTAGGTGACCAAAATGTTCCAAACAACTTTGATGAAGTGAAAACGCACAGTGAGAGGGTCAAAGTTTAAGATGAAAACATGGACAACACCCCAAAAACAAGTTCACGGCTATTCTAATGTACACAGGGCCATGGATAGCATTGCTAGGCTCTATCATGATTGACAGGTCGTCGTGTAGCCTCGCCCTAAAGCATGGCCTACTTTATCATCTATTTTATAGTAAATGGAACCATAATCAACAAAATGAACATCATGCTGTATTGAAGAAGACTTGAAACTAACAGTTGAGTCCATAAACTTGTTAGGAAAATGTTTACTGAGGTATTAAATCAATTGAGAAGTAGGGTAATTTTGTCATAGACTTCTATACAAACTGAAGATGCTGCTTGGTTTCACAGCAGCTACACTGACAAGGCATCCTGCAGATGTGTCTGCAAACATGTTTTGTAAGTGCAGACATCGTCTGATGCTAATTATCTCAAAATGGTTATTATTGGCCCGATTAATCAAATCGTAACTACACATATGCACAAACCTAATCTGATTCTGAACTTAAACTTAGTCTTTATATTGAGACAGTAGCAGAGTTGAAATTGCAAATATTTGAAACAAATTATCTAATTTTGGTTATGCACTAGCAGTTACTGATGTGTTTTCTCACTATTCAGGTTGGCCTTTCTCAGATGAGAAGCCACACAGCTGCCTGCTCAAAATACCAGGAGTACATTGAGGAGGGAGTGAGGACCACTGCCCAGAGTCAGGCTGCCATCATCAGGTGAAATACAGAGCAATAAGAAAAACAAGGACTGTGTCTGAAGTCGCATACTCATTCACTATTACCTACATACAAACCTACAGTACATACAAGTTGCCTACATAATAAACACCCAATAGTTTAAACTATAGTGTAAAGTAAAGAGAGATTTTGTGCCATCACTGATATATGTAGTGTCGCAAAATTCTTACTGTTACATCTTTATCCAGAATGTGTATAGGACAGCTGAATGTTGTTCACACTGCCATCACTGTAGAGATTGAGGAAACTTTACAAAACTGGTTCTTTGTATCATTTCAGCCATCTGCATGACTTGTGATTAGGTTTGACTTGCCAGTCATCTTAGCATATCCCACATCCCTTTGTAAACAGAACAATCAACCTGCAGGGTGAACACATAGGAAAGTAGCTTTGCCATGCAAAAGACAGTCCATTATAAACACCAGGCCATTATAACCTTTTGGAGTTGTCAGAAGATTGGCCTGTGTTCTGTCAAGTGCTTGTATTTCCTTAGCCTGATAATCAGACTGAACCTTTGCCATTTTGTTTTCACTTCATCGATGAAAGAATCCATTGGAGTGCACACACTTGCATGTACGGTGATGGGGGATGAATTCCTTGACTGTTACAATTATCTGAAGTTAAATTGGCTAAAACTACAGCAAGACCCAGGTTGTAAGACGTGGAATTGCTTTTAATATTGTTACAATATTGTTAACTTTTTGTAATGACTGTGAGATAATTATAAACAATAAAAGTTTGAGAAACAGTCATTTGTAATGTGGATATGATGACTAATCAGCGGCATTTAAGCTACATTTTCAGATGATGTCTTCTCTCATATCATGATATCAATATTATATTGCTATCCTTGAAAAGTTGAGTAAAAATCAAGACCTTGGATGTTTTGGAAAATAGATATGAATAGATATGGGTCATTAAAAGTGCTTGAATTTATATATTGTGTGCAAGAATAGAAATTGTAGATGTTTTCTTTACTTAATGTTTAGTCTTGTGTTGCCAGACCTATCTCCACAGTGTGTGTCAGCGCTGAAGTATGGTCTGGCTGCATGACTTAACATTCAGGTATAGGGGAAAAACGCTCTGGGTTGTTTTATTTCTTTAAACCAATCACAATTGGGCAGCGCTAAGTTTCGGATGCAGCTACGGTGCTCTTGCAAAATAGATAGCGGAAATGAGGAGAACTACCAACAACAACACATGCTGGCTGTCAGGTTCATACCCGCACTGTATATCCAGTAAGCCAGACTACTTTAGTACGTTAGTAAATAGTAAAAACAATTGCCTACGTTCTGCTGTTGGCATGTGAGTCTCCGGCAGTTGCGTCATTGTGTCACGAGCCAGCCTGCTAGTTCTCATAATAAAAATCCGTGTCTCAGACTATGCCGTGTTGGGTCCTAGAATTTGAGGGGAAATTGGGCCCGTAAAGTCCTTAAAAAGTCATTGGATTTGATGTTTAAGAAAGTGTGGGGACCCTTAAATTGATTAAAAAAAGAGAAACAAATCTCTTATCTATGTTTTAAATACAGAATTAGTAGTGTAACACATTTTATTGTTTGTTTCTTTTCCACAGTCCAGTACCAAATCGCTTCACATTCACCTGCCCATACTGCAACTGCCAGAACCTCGATCAGGATGGCCTGGTCGAACACTGCACTTCCCAGCATGCTCGTGATACAAGACAAGTGGTAGGAAATCTACTCTCAAAAATAAGGTTCCACCCATTGTTTGGATGTAGCTAGGGTTAATTTGGTCATAGATGCATTACTTTCACTTTGTGTCTGTCCAGGTGTGTCCCATTTGTGCCTCAATGCCCTGGGGGGACCCTAACTACAGGAGTGCTGACTTTTTCCAGCACCTGAAGATCAGACACACATTCTCCTATGATACTTTTGTTGTAAGTTGAGGCCTTTAACATTCTCTTTAGTTTCTTTTTTGTGATGTTAATGTTTAGTTAGTCTCGCTTTGCCAGACCTTCCTCTACAGCGCTGCAGAGGAGGAGGGTCTGGCTAGTCCACACAGCATTCCAAGATGGGAGAAAAACGTGTTCTGATTTATTGGGATTGGGTTAATTTATTCTTTAAAGCAATCACAATCGTCATGGGCAGCACTAAGCGCTGCACGGAGCCCTGGTGCGGCTGTAAAATAGCCTCTGGAAGGAACTTATTTTTTAAGTCGTGCAACAGAAAACTCAGATTAGACAGATAGTCTAGCTAGCTGTCTGGATTTACCCTGCAGAGGTCTGAGGAGCAGTTAACCATAGTCCTCATAAATCCACCAGAGTTTAGATTTCCAACATAAAGGAAGCGTTAGGTAACGGAAATCCGGCCAAAAATGCGGACATGCAGCGGATTTTCAAGTGCTAACGGGGCAATCCCGGAAGTGGAAGGTCGAGGATATGGACTAATGTTCAGTTAACTTTCCGTTTCCTTCTCTCCTTACATCCATGTCGTTGCAGGATTACTCCACAGATGAGCACACAATGATCCAGGAGGCTCTACAGCGCTCCCTTATGGACAATTGAAGTGTGAAGAACAATGCACCAGAGGAGGAATCCAGTGAAGGGAAGATGGTGACGTGAAGTCTTAGGAGACATAACAACACACTGTAACATCATTCATCTATCACGATGATGGTGGTACTGTATTACTATGGGTAATCAGTCTCACAGGGAAATTGGTATTGTTATTATGGGTCTTTAGGTTTATTATTCATAAAATAAATCATGCAATATGGTTAAAAAAGCATATTGTACTGTCTGATTTAGGAGTGATAATGTGTTTCTGGTGTGATAAACTCTTATCTTACCCCCCAGTTGAGTCTGTAGACTTAATAGTTTGTTGAATATCTACTAAACTATGTTTGTTCAAGCTGTTTGTTCATTGATGACAAGGTGTCATATAGCCAAAAACTTCCAAAGTTGTAATAAAAATGTCCCTGTTGTCAATACTTGATGTTATAAGAGGGTTTGACCACTAGGTGGCTAACTATTGCCAGCAAATGATAGATTTCACTCAGTGAGGTGGTCGAGTAATGTTAACAATAATATATAATAATCTACTCGAGTGACACTGCATGTTTACTCTTAAAAGTGGAGAGGAGGGGTTGTTTTTATTTTTGAGTTCATTAGCAGATGGAAGCTCTGTCTTTTTTATGCTGTTTCTGGCTGAAGTGTGTGTTTGTGCGAGAGAGTGTATGTTCATCCTGTGTTCAGAGATCTACTGGAAAGAATAAATAATACGAGGGTCAAACAAAGCCAGAGATTGGCTGTTTGCTTTATTGTAATGTTTCTCCCTTATGTCTTTGTGCCTGCTGGTAGATCTTGTTTCTGACTTCCAAAACTCATAGAGCTAATAGTTCATCCAGTGAACCAAAAGATGCAAGTAGGAGACCTTCAGTGTGTAATAATTTAGTTCTGTGATTTTTCATTTGAATTGATTTGCATGTTTATAGCCATAGGGGGGCAGTAGAGTTCTACCGTTCTCTGGCCATCCATTACAGCCACTGGCCCTCACCAGCCTCATGGTTCTATTGCAAGAAAATAATTCAACACAGATTTAATTCTATAACTGTGCTTTTCTCAATGTTTTGTTCTTTTTTGAACAGGGGATTTAGTTGTTAAAGTTTTAACTAACCACAACTTTGCTTTTAGACAGTTAATGATGTGACATGTAACTTACTGTAGTGGGTTTTTCCATGCCCAGAGTCTTGGATGCTCCATCACAAAAAACTCAGTTTGTTTCACTGGATTTCATAGTTCTAAAAATCACTGGCAACAGTTCTGGAGAAAAAAAGAAAAGAAAATCAACATGGTTATTATTTGTATGCCTCTAAAATTGACAGCAGATGAAGTAACAAGAAAGTTCAGTTTGGATGTTTTTCATTTTATTTCTTAAAATGTGGACTGTGTCTCTTATTTCAGTGTTGTTTTCCAATGACTTGTAATTCTCACAAATCAACCATATACAGTGGTGCAAATCAAGTCTTCTACAAACAGGTAAATAAAACTTAATACACCCAGATCAAGTAGCTCTAGAGCAGAACCTTAATGCCTTTTCACGTTGTCTTTGATGCCACTTAGCCCTTGATATTCGTTTTTCTCTCCAGTAAAATGTGTAATAATTTGATGTGTTTCTCATGTATAATTACCTTTTTTTTTTTTCTCAATATATCTCTCATTCTCTTTTGTCAGCCCTACTGTTCGTGGGTGCTAAATCCTGATAAATTAAAGCTCTTTAATTATTTAAACCCTGGCCCCAGGAATCAGGTGCAGTGATTTATACCTGTGTATGAGACGTGTGGGGGAAGAAACAACACTCGCTGCTTTGATGGATGACCTGTGTGTGTGTGTGTGTGTGTGTGTGTGTGTGTGTGTGAGAAAGAGAGCAGTTCAAAGGGAGGTAATATACAGGGTGCATCAATTGAAACTCTGGATTTGCTCAGTTGTAATAACCAGGCACGGGGCAAAAGGTGTTTGTTGGTGAAACAAAGTAGTTGTGGACTACATGAAAAAAGCCATTTGCCTTTCTGCAAACCTTTGATTCGATATCAGGGCAGTGCTATACCACACCAACAATGATATTGCAATGTGCTTTTCCATGTACTTGTATCTATGCTAAGTAGTTTATGATGAAACTTGGGCCCTTTGGTGTACATTGCCCCAGGGAGAGAAAACCCTCTCATATCTTTTCTTTCCTTTGTGTGCTTCTTGTAAGTGTAATTACTGTAGCTAAATGATATTATAGTTTCTCACCTAGCTCTATGGAGAATCTCCAAACTCCCCGATCAGTTTTTTTGCTCCTGGCAGATAGAGGAGAGATGTTAGCTGTGAGAGAACTAACGAAATACTTGAGTGCTTCTGGGCAGGAAGGAAGTCGAGCTGAATAACATGGCAGAGAGAAGTCTTTCTTGTGTGTTTGGTGGCGGAGCAAAAAAGGAAGAGGGGGGCCAAGGTGGGGAATTGGAAAAGGAAGAAAGAGAGGAAAAAGGGAAGAGAAGTGAACACATTGAATAAAAATTTCATAAAGTTCAGCATGTGGTTTCTTTGATGCGAGCAATAGATAGCGTGTGCAGTCTGCAGGCTCAGTGGAGGCGGCAATTAATGCTACATGTGCCCACAGGCACAATGTGAGAGGCGTGGGGACGGTGACTTGTTTTAGAAGTGTGTCGTACTATCACTCTACCCTAGACACCCTTTTAGCAGCCTTTTGTTTTCTTTCAATGAATTGTAAACCTTGTAAGTCCCTTGAAATCCAGCATCCCTGAACTAGCTGTCTAAACTGTTTATCGCAAAGACATTTGAACAGTCCCAGGTGAACGCACTACAAGTTCAGTCAATGTTTTACAATTTTTGTTGAAATTGTGTACTTTTGAGTCAGAATAGAAAGAAGACTCCTCTCTGTCCATCTGCTTGATTTTTGGCAGCGGTCTGAAAAGATTTTGTTTTGGACCCGGTTCAAAAAAGATGGTCTTCTTCCTGGTTTAGGCTCTTTCACACCCATCATCACACATTGCATTCTGCCTAAATGTTTGGTCAGAGAGAAAATAAGTGTATATTAAAGTGAGTCAGGTAGAAATCAGGAGGATGGACTCCATTACCCAGTGCTTTTAGTGGAAGAATAATGTAAAAAGAGTACAAATGTATCTGAAATATTAAAATGAGTGTGATAGACAGGGTGACAAGAGATGGGAACTCCTGAAATGCCTGGAAAGTTCTCTCTCTTGGTCTATCTCTCTCTAGATATGCTGAGGCAGGTATCTGTGATGAGGTGTGGGGCGTGTGAGAGGAGCACTGGGAGTTTGTTCACCGTAAAATTCCTCAAAGTCAGGAGAAACAGGAAGAGCGGGAATCCTGCCACCCGGGTACTGCAGCACGGGCAGGTCGGTCCTCTCAAATGTTTGAACAGAAAGTGCCAGCGGGCTTCCCCGACATCAATACTGCTTCTACACCAACTCCTCTTCCGCTTTTAAACTCTTAACAACCGACCCCCTACCCCAGCCAGACACACACACACACACACACACACACACACACACACTTCTTGGTTGCTAGCCTGAGAGCAACAAGACTTAACTTTGATTTAATAATGCCTGCAACCAGCTTGGCCCTGTATCAGCTAAGTGAAACTTGCACATCTTATGTGTGTGTGTGTGTGCATCTATTTTTTTGCCCTATGCCAAAATTATGCCAGAGGTATGCAGAACTGCAAGGATGACACAGTTTATCTTTACTCCTGTCTCTAAAAGCATAATGTGTACTTTGTCACAGTAAATCAAATACAATATATTTAAGAAGAATCATTATTTGATCTGTTTGGTGTAAATCTAAGCAAGGGACTTTGAATTCATGTTGAAGCTACTGTTTTTGACTCCCCCAATCGCTGCAAAAAAAAAAAAAATGTAGGGAAAACAACTCCTCACACCAGTTTTAAGAGTCCCTCTTAAAGCTTGGAAGGTTCTCAGAATTACTGTTTCTGCAGAAATATTCTCCTGGAAGTGAAAATGAATATGAAAGACATCGGTATAACTGTCAGGAGAATTGCTAATCATCGCTTCTTCATTTATTTATTTATTTGAAATCCGCACAGCCACTGTACTAATATTTGAAAATTAAGCCCTCTAAGGTGTAAACGTAAAGGGGGGGGGGGTCCGGGCGTCCGTGGTGCATGTGCGTGCTCATGCACTGTGTGTGCCTGTGTCACAATGGAACAGTCGGCCATGTGAGGCACCCTCTCTGTACCCCTGTAGACCAACTAGGATGTGTGTGTGTGGAGGAGAGTGAGGCCCAAGGCTAATTTTCTCCCATTAATTTTTCCACTTGAAATCAAACCTCAGAGGGCGTGCACGAGGGAATCAAAAGAGGGGGAGAGGGGCGATAACCTTATCAGGGTGGGGGGGTTGGTTGTAGCAGCGTTAATGTCCAATAGGGGAGGCAATTTCACTTTCAAAGGAATCCTTATTTGTCAGACTGTCTCCTCTCTGCTTCCTTAGTCTTCCCGGTCCAGCATGCCCCGGGGAAACACTGCCTGCCATCAAGACATTGTTTGATTTTCTTGTTTTTTAACTAAGCAGTTATGAAAACGGATGAGAAAAGTCATACATGATCTGCTTTGACTGATTAGAGACACCCTGATGTTTTTATCTGCCCATCTAACTCTCACTGACACAGTCCACTCATATCTGTAGAGTCCTGTAAATGTTCTCATTTTACCCATCTATTCCACTTTCTCCCACTGCAAAAACTTTCTGTACATACAGGACCATCTTACAGCTTTATATTCCTCAGCACACATACAATAGAAGAGAAGACCAGTTAACCTTCATTCCTCCACCCTACCCACCTACACAAACACACACCTCTACCTCACACTTCCTTTTTGAGTCTCCTTCAATTCCAATCACTACTCTCCACCCTGTTTTCCCCCAGTCTTTCTTTGAAAAAGCGGCAGTGCTTGCTAATCTGTCAATCAGATGCTGTCCTGTTGTGGCAATGATGGGGGTCCGTGACGGTGGGCCGTGCACCTCCAGCAGCTCGGAGCGGCTCGATGATTAACCAGGCAGGTAGTGAGTTAAACTGCTGACAGCAGAAACACACTGACAGCTGATTTGGAAGACAATGGTCCCGCTCCCTCTACTTAACTTGTCATGGCAGTCAAAGCAAATTCTCCATTAACTTCTGACATATCTGGAAAGATGGAGGGAAACACTTGTTTACTACATTGCACTTATAGATATTTGGACATGTTCACATAGGCACAAATACTTCTAAACATCATTTTGGAAGATTGCACAACCAAAGTTATCATGCTATCAATAAGTCATTAGTTCCAAATATAAAGTGCATGAAAAAATGCAGCACACAATGTAAAAATAGAATTGATTCGAAACTTGAGAAAGCTTGTTCTGAGAAGTTCTGATTTATGGTGCCAGTCTTTCATTAGAGGTCCATGAGAGCTTGAAATTGAATAACAGAATAATGCCATTATTAAAGCAATGCAAGCTGTTAATGTGGTTGTGATATTACTGGGAATGGCTTATGGGAAACATGAGATCCGGTAGCTGTATTTAGAAGTGAAGGCTGTACAGTTGGTGTCAGAGAGCTACAGCAGCGCACACCCAACATCGCCTTGTCTCTCAGATTAATAGTCCAACACTTCCCAATTATTAACCGCCCCTGCAGTGTACCATTCATATTCAAAGCTATTTACCTCCCTCTACTTCCTGTGCTTTGTGTCTTCTGTCTTTACAGGCGGGAATGGACGACGCAGGCAGATCTGTCAATCAAACAGCAGCCCCCAACCACCAGTGGCTGCCCATAGACAGCCGTCCATACACCTCCATCGGCTCCGGTCCCTCCTCAGCTCAATGAGTAACTAACCTGCAGGTATTGAATCAAACTGCTGACAAGCACGTGGAGGGGTGGTGAAACGGGGGCTGTGTAGGTGGAGGATGGATAGAGACATAGAAAGGGGAGGATAGATATGACAATAGCATCATTTTATAGCCCACCTTGGTGACGTAACCTTTAACTTTGCAAAGAAAGATGGGATTCTTCCCTGTCCGTCCATCCACCCCCCCATCGCCCCTCTTTATTCCTTCTTACTTTTTAAGTGGCATCCTTTGATGGGCTGTCCCTCTCTCTCATCTTGTCTTCTTAGACAGATGAGTGCTGTCAGCGCTGCCATCACTGCCCAGCTAAACATTAATGACTCTCTTGCCTGACAAGTGTTGGCGGGGCAGAGGAGAGGTGAAAGGGGGACGCCTCTGGACAAAACCAGGGATGAAAAGGAGAAGTGATGGCTTTATCTGCTTGACAGATTCTCTTTTGTCTCTCTGAACTTGCGTATATGTATGTGTGCCATCAGCAGATTCTTGGCTTGACATGACGGTTTTATTGCCCTGTTTTTCCTCCCCTCTGAGGAGATGGACCTCTTTGTATTCCCATTGCCCCTCATCCTTCCTACTGGCATTTCTGACATTCCTTCAAGTATCTGTGCAAATGTGTGTGTGTGTGTGTGTGTGTGTATATGCATATATGCAGGTTTTTGTGTTTACCTGTGCCACTGTTTATTTGTAGGTCCACGTGTGTTTCCTTCATAACCTCATGTGCGTTTCTTGGAGAGAGCATCCTGGACTTTGATGTTGGCAACAGTGATGGTGGAGGCGGCAGGTCACAGGGAAGAGTCATCCCAGAGGGACGGGCAGTGAGAGGAGAAGAGGATGGAGAGGAGGGGGAAGCTGAATGGCTGCTGAATCTCTGCTGTTGTTGTCGATGGGTCAGTTTAGATGTTAAGAATACACAACTTAATGTCATGTCAGTTGCCTTCTGGAATATTTCTTTCTCCCATATTTCTCCATGGTTCTTCTCCATTCCTATAGTGGACTCTTTATCCATACTCATACTGGTCTCTGTCTCTCTCTGAATCCCCATGTTGTCACTCAGGCCTATGGCCTATTACCCCATTTCTCTTTTGAATTATTAACTCCCCAGCTCAGTGAAGTGAATGGGTACTGCTGAGTAGACAGCACAGATCCGGCTTCACATTGCCCACATTTCGGAAGTCCGTCCATTTAAGGGGATTACATTGCTGGTCCCATCAGCCTCCACCCCATGCGTACTCATACCAGCATATAAACTTGTGCTGAACCTCTATGAACAGCTGATAGTTGGACAGTGAGATAAACAGACAAGTGGTTATGTCCTCCTGCCAGCATTCCTTTACTGTAGAGCTGCAGGCTTCCTGTGGTGAAGACGCCCACTCTCCTGGCTTACTTCTCCCCAGGCAGCCTCTATCTCCTCTGGGTTCCCGGAGCAATGATTAACCTCGGTTCTGATCAATGCTTCTGCTGACTCTGATACATCACTGGAGCCTTGCAGCTGCCATGTAAAGGAAGCGTCAACTCTGCGCTGCTCATGACAGAGCATACCCACTCCATCACTTACACCAAGGCACGCACACACACATGCACACATGCACACACACACACACACACACACACACACACACACACACACACGTGCACACATACACATGCACGCACGCACGTGCACGCACGCACGTGTACGCACACACACACACACACACACACACACACACACACACACACACACACACACACAGGGGTGGTCAAAATAACACCTGACAATACCATGCAATCTAGTATAATAGTCTTGCTATAAATACTACTGCTGTAAAGCTTGTGATTGTGAGACTTTTAGAGAGGTGTTTATTCATTTTTCATATAGGGTTATACTGGACTTTACTATAAATTTAAGTCTTCCTGTTATTTTGTCCACCCTCTGCATATGTGTAGTATATCTTATCATTATTATCCACTTATTTCAAAATGTAGAAAAAAGTCTAATTTTAATAAATATTTTAGGCATTTGTGTGTGGCTCTCTTGAATCTCGGGAATCTGAATTGGTATTGGATATTTTACAAAAGGATATTTTCTTTGTGTGCAAGCAGTTTTTGTAGAGGAACATAAAGAGAGGTAAAGAGAATGAGATAAACATAGAAACAGAAGAACAAAATAAAGGGAGGTACGAAGAGAAAGATTGGCATCGCTCATCACCCAGTGGTGCTTTACCTCGACAGCAGGGGGAAGCCCTGATTTCCTGAAGATGACAGGAAGCACAATAGCAGAGTGTTCTGTCAGCACATCCTACTCACAGAGCCAGGTTAATGATTCTGTAGCCACAGCTGAGCTGGAGAGAGGGATGAGCAGAGGGAGGAACAGAGATGGGAAAACAGGTGGAAGGGGGCTGGCATTCAGCTACACTTAGGCCATCATTACTGCTGCATTAGGAGCGATGGTGTGTTTTTGTCATTTTAATTACCTTTAATCTGATCTCTTCATACTCGGGCCGTTTGTTAATGAGGCAGAACAAAAACTACATGTCAAACATGTTTAGCATGCATCCACGCTATCAGTCATACAGCTAACATGGCACAGTTGTTACTGTGAGGAAAACTCCCTGACTTCAATAAGAGTCCTGCATCTCAGCAGAAAAATGTAAAAGATAACATAACTTGGTGGGGAACGGCGTTGTACTTTTTTCTTGTTTAATGAAATATAAATATTAAAGGCAGCATTTTACGATGTTGCAGGTCCACTGGAGGCAAATATGAGAGCAAGATAGAAAGTTTAGCATTAATATTAACAATATTTGTCTTCAGTAGCCAAACTTGTTAACAGCTAAATATGTATCCTTCATTTCTGATTATATGTTATGATACTGAATGTGATAAAAGTAACTGTATTTATATACGTTCCATTACTATATTTCTGTATATTTATTGATATTAATATTTTTCTATTATTTCTTTCTTTCATTTAATGGCTTTCTTATTTAAATTTTTAAATTTTATCTTTATATATATATATATATACACATGTTGTTATATTTGTATATTTTTTCTTATCATCTCTTAATAACTTTAAAGACAATGACAATGCATCTAACTTGAACTCTTGAACCTGAATAATTTTAATAGCATACAGTAAATATAAATATCAGGATAAACTACTGTCTGAGTAGAGAGAGGGGGGTGGGGGGAGTCTCCTCACCCTCCTCTATTTGTCTCCATACCAGGACTCGGTTAAAGTATTAACCAACTGCTGCTTAACAATATTGCTGACTGGTGTGTGGAAACAGGAGGGATCAAAGTTATCATGTAGAGGAGAAAGGCGCCTTTCACTGGGCCCATACAGCCTGTCCACTCCATCTTACCAGCCCATTCACAGCAGCTACCCAGAGCACCACTCAAGACACTCCCATCCTCCTACTCCTCACCTTCATCATTCTACTCTCATTTTTTATTCCTCATCCTTTATTTTAACACTTCCTCTTCCTATTTTTCCCACTCTCATCATTCCTTCATGTACATAATATGAAATAATTATTTGTTTCCACTAGAAATGCATCTGCCCCCCCCCCCCCTCTCTTGCATTCCATCCCTTCCATCACTTCTGTCCATTCATCTCTCTGTCTGTCACCTGGCAAAGTAATCACATCCACATTTGATAAGGCTGGTTAGGTGGGTCATAAAAAGTTTATGCTTGTAATGCCGGAGTCTCATTTATTATCCCTGCTAATGTAGCAGTAGGGAGTGGGAGTGGAAGGGGGGGGACTTAGAGAGTGTGAGAGGTTGAGAGAGAGAGAGGCCACCACATTAAGGGATCATTACTCCTCTATAGGCTATGTCCCTAGCTTTCAAAGCTAGATAAGTCCTCTTTATGCTTTATGGTCTTGGTAGCCAGTACTCTCTGTATTTAAGTGTTCCGTGGCCACTAAGAGTCCAAGATGCTTATGGCACAGGAGGTAGTTACTGTTCTCTAACCACAGAACTATTGGCTAAAGCCCTAATGCGTGTATCTATTTCCCCTACTTTTATTTCACCAGTAAATGTGAAAATGTGCTGGCCTTTAATTGACATTGGGTAACAAAACTTTCTACTAATCTAAACTTGTACTCAGAACACCAACATTTGGCATGTCGGCCCTGTCGTTTCTTTTGAGTTGATCCAACATACACCATCCTGTAGCAACAAATCCACAGCTGAAAATAATCCCAAACATATACACAATTTACTCCAGTTTGAGTAATATTTTCTGGGATTTGTTAACAATGGCAGAATATCTCCAGACTTATCCTTTAAAGATAAATAAACATGCTCTTATGTGGAAATACTGCTTTGCTTATTATGGACTGCTTCTATATGCTACAACATTCAAACAACAGATATAGAAATGTATGGTTTTGTAAAAGAAAAGAGAAAAAATCATGATAGGAACGTGCAGATGGGACGTTGAGGGAGTAGGAGCATGTATGAGTGTGTTAGTGTTGGGGGGAGGCTACCCAGAGGCATAGATAGTGATAGATTGGCCTGGGAAAACTGTGATGCAGATCCACTCATCAAGATTGATGTTCTGCCATTCTGCTTTAAGTGCAATTAAATTGGCCCCTGTGTTAAAAAGCCCAGCCGATAACACGGCTGAGGCTGAGATTACGCTACATTTCCCTTGCGCTTTCCTCCACCTGCATCCCTGCCACAGCCACTCAGACATTTACTTTACATTCTCAGTCTCTATTGGATGGGAACTTTCCCGGCATCCTGACCCGTTGCTCAACCCCTGATTTACAACTTTATGTACAGCTCGTGTTTTTTTCCACGTAGCCCGCAAAGTAGTTTTTAAATCAATGCTCCCTAAAAGTTTTTAATCACTTTCTGGTTGTTGTCTTACCACAGAATTGATGACCTGTACATTAGTGCATGTTTAATGTGTAATAATGCACGGTAATTACTGAGAGGAAGGAAGTTTAATGTCTTCATGAACAATTCCAACATAACTCATCTCTGGCGGCCAAGTTGACAAGCTTGTCTATTTAGTCCTAAAGCAATACTCTGAAGTAAGGTCATGAGGAGATACATTGCTGCTTGTTTTCACTTCTGGTGCGTTGAACAGTCGCGGATATGGATACAGTTTGTGTGCAAACTGTTTTGATCAAAGCGTTTCCGTGTACAACACTCTGGAAAATCACTCTCACTTGTCCAGTGGCATGTACACTTAATAATGTACTCAGTTTTCTGCTAAATGGAAATATTTGCAATAATTCAAATTGAATGTCGATCAAAGTCCAATCCATTTCTCTCTCTGTCTCAGTCTCCATTTTGCCGCGGGCCTCGCCCACCTCTGTCAGTGTCAAGTTGTTAACCCCGTGTCAACAGTGGCGCAGGGCGTATTTGGACCTGGTTGATGGATGGGTCTTGGTGGACTTGTCCCACGCAAACATATTCTCAGAGTCAGCTGAGAGAGGTGCAGCACGTGTGTGTCAACCCCTCCACCCACACACATGCACACATGTCCATCCGTGATTAAGTCCCCAGATTCAGGCAATATGGAGCCCCTCTCCGTCACCTACTGACACCGAATGTCTCTAGTTTAGACCCAGATTGGTGGAGCTCTGACCCCATTGTCACTGGACGAAGGAAAACAGATTTATGTTTTATTTTCCTGCAAATGGTAAACTTGACCCATGTCCTCCGCATCATTACATTTCCTTGTGAGGGCTTGACATCCTGTTCCCTTAACAAACCAGTAAAATTAACTTTGCCAGCTCACCCCACGGGAACATGTAATAATCAAGGGGAGGACCATTACAAATAAGCATGATTTTCTTGCTTTTGTCTGAGTAGTCTTTGACATTTCACTCTTTGGATATTAAAGCCATTATCTATTTTTTATTCACTTGTCTTAAAAAAAGTAATAATAATTTTGCTTCCTTACTTTGAGATTAAGTTTGGGTTAAAGATTCAAATGCAGAATTGTTGCTGCTTTCGTTGATGAGGATGTTAATGAATTTAAAAAATACTCACCAATAAAAAATACCTCTTCTTCTTGGAAAGCTTCATCAAACCTGATGAATTGGAAAAAGACAGATAATTAATATAAATTCATATGATGAACACAATTTGAAAACTAGGTTGATTAAATGTTTATTTTTTTCACGGTTTGATGCATCTTTTGTTTACAGTCAACACAGAAAAAAATACCGGCAACATTACAACACCCTGTGCAAGTGAACACATGGTTTGGGGCAGAGATGGCATCAGTGCATGACTGATCACTCGTCAATATCACAGGTTCATCCAGCACCATTAGTCATCTGCACTGCGTCCTGTCACTCCACACAGCTGCTCGCCGTCTCTCTCCTCCACCTCTCATTTTTCTCTACTGACCAACTTTCTCTGTTCTTTTTATACTCTTCACCAAATGCGAGTGAAAATAGGCTAAATATAAAGGAAAAGAGGAGAGTGCCTTGGCTCATATGTAGGCGGGCAAGTTTAGTTACATGCCATGTGTTCTCTTTTTGCTTTTTGGAAAAGGGGGGGGGTTGTCATAATGTGTTGCGTTGTCCACTCTGGCTTAGAGGGTCAGATTAACAAGGAGTCCGGTCCCTCTTTGCAGTGGTCCCCTCACAGCGCACAATGACAGGGGCGATCCATCACTTCTGTCCCTAACAGGGTGGGGGTCAGTGGGGGTGGAGGCTGTGGGGCCGGGCCCCGCTCTGGCTGGCTGATGGAGGGTTGCGAAGAACAGGATGGGGCTGGTTAAACTTTAACCAGCTCTCTTCCTACACACTGAAGACCACATTCAGCCACCATTCTCTGCTGTGGGAGATTCTGATGTTTCGTCAACCCAAGATCCATGACCTGCCGCCCACTGGGACCCCCTCTCGCCCACTCAGGGGCCCGCACCCACCTGCTTCCATATGGATCACTACGGCAGAGCGCAAAAACCTTTGGTGGTAGCGTGGGAAGAAAATGACTTTGAGGTCTCCTCTCCATCTGTGCATAGAGCAAGTGGCTATATTACCCCAGCCCTCTGCATGCGCCATACAGCCCTCTGATATACTAACCATGACTTCATATTCAAAACTGCCTCACCTCTGTTAGTCTGTGGCACTCACATCCAGTGTTGAAGCATTTTCACAGCAGATCAATAGCAATAGCTTTCTTTGTGATTGTAGAAGTGTTAGTCCTGGGGCACACCATGGTTACGGCATGAAAAATGATGGCTGGCCTTTTGATAGTCATTTAATACACAGTTGCACACTTTGATAGAATTTGGCAAAAGCCTCTCCCCGGTGAGTTAACAATGCGTACTGAAAATCATATTTCCATGGTGGCCCATTCAATCTTATCCCCCTGTTCCAGGAAAAACTGCAGTGACAAATGGGATGTGAGCACACTCTGGGTAGCTGTGGGTCACATCAGGTGCAGAGCAGGTTGGAGGTGTTAACCCAATGTGTTCCTGTTCACTGGTCCAATCATCTTCATTGATTGAGCCAATGATTGAGAGGGTCCTACCTTTCTTTACAATGCCAGCGGGAAGAGGTGAGGGCTGAAGAAAGGGGATAAACCATAAAGGAAATACTCAGCAATAATTTGCTCTGTTTATTTGTATTTTTATACATATAAGTATATATACTGAGTGTTTAAGTTATAGAATAATATAAAACAAGGAGGCAGAAACAGGTTAGCCTAATTCTCATCTCAGTCATTGACTCCATATTTATGCATCATGTCTATAAGAGTAGGAGTCACTCAACAGCCTGATTAAATTAGATTTGATGAGACTCAATGCTCCACGCAGACTTAATAATGCAGTAATTTCTGCCCATTTGACATGGGGAGAGTGAGGGAGTGACATTCTTATGGGAAAGGGTAAGGGCAAGACATTTGGAGAGTGGTTTAGTGGGGGGGGGCGGGGAGGAGTAGATGGTTTGGGGGGGAGAGAGGAATAAGGTGCTTCTGGGTGGTGGAGAGAAGAGGTGAGAGGTTTGAAGTGAGAAAGAGGGGAGTTGGGGAGCTGTCCATTTGTACAAACCTAAGAATCTGTCATGTGTCAGGTCGTGTTTTCTTCGCTGCAGCGTTGAGGTGGTTTTGACAGCCAGGACTTTTTCTCCTTCATCCATGCTGCAAATGACATTACAGAAATTGTGTTTGTGGTGTTACCTAGGCCAGGGACTCCTGGGAAACTGTGAGGGTCACGGGGGTCGGGTAGAGAGAGAAACCAAGACAGAATAAACAACAGACTTGATTAAAGCCTGAAAAAACTTAATTGAAAGATAATTAATCTAAAAATAATTAAAATAATGATAATAATGGCTGTAATTTGTTTTATCATCAGCAAAACTCACCTGGGCTGGGAAGTGCAGGGATTACTCCTTCCAGCATATATACAGGTCTGTGTCTAAGATTTGCTACTTGTAGTCTCTTAGGGCATCGTCAGACTCCTAAATATTTCAGCAGTAGAAATGAACTGCTCTCTCAGGGGGGCAATCCTGTGCCTGATTGCCCTGGCCTGGCGTTTATAGCCTGGGTAGGTCCGGCTTAACCTGGGCCAGGCCATGGTCCCCACCATGCAGGTCTATTTATCCCTAACCTTTCCTAACAAGGACCGAGGGAGCAGCAGAACCAAAGCTCCTCCATAAAGCACAATTACAAGCTAAAGGAAGGGGTTTGTGCTCATATATGAGTGTGATTTTCCCCTTTACAGCTCACAATCAATCTTTAATGAACCATTGAATATTAACTGGATTTGTAGGAGCTGAGTGTCAACTCCCATGAGTGTAAGCTGGAGGCCCAAGGTTTAGCAGACGGTGAAGATGGAGGAAAGAGGGGGAACAAGGAACATTTGCAAGGTGGGGGGATGAGTGTTTTACATGGGGTTTATATGCAAAAAGTAGTTATAGTCAATTACAATTACAATCATTCACCATGGGAAGGACAACCAGGGTAATTGAAGTCTCCGTACCCCCCTTGAAGTCACTACAGTAACTGCATTACAATGGAGCAAACACTGGTGCAAGAAGGATGAGGACAAACGTAACGGGTTCACAGTACTTAGAGATTTTAGAGTTCTGATAAATCTGTTAAATGACAACTCAGTGACAACAATTGTTGATTAATAACTTTGACCACAACAGTGCCCTTTGTCTGGACCTTCATGCGGACCTCCACAGGCCTGGAGCACAGCCTGGGCCCTGCAGCAGGAACGGGGTAACTCCCCGGACTCTAACCCCCTGCCAGGCAATCTCTTTGTCAATGTGCTGCCTGCTAACTGATTAATGGACGTAGTCTTGTGATCAGAAGGCTTGGACGTGGCTGAGGTCCTGATCTCTCTGTGTCTCAGAGCTACAGATAGATCTAGCGGACTGAGACAGATTAGGCCTTGATGCTGACCCCTATGGAGAGACCTCTGGGGTGGAGGAGCAGGCCAGGGGGTCCGGGGATAATGGGACCCCTCTCACACCTTTTAAAAGAGAACATGTTTATGGCTACTTAGAGGAAATTGATTTGATTGTGCCAGAAACGCATGTGTGAACACCCCTGGCACTTTTATTGGCTATTTGTCTTTTAAGTCACAGCTGGGGAAATTTATGCCCACGTTGGGGTTTAGGAGAGTGGGTGCATGGCTGTGTGTGTTTGTGTGTTTAAGAGAGTAAATATTAATATGTGTGTGCACGCATACAAGCGTGTGTGCATGTGTGTGCGGTGCACGAGAGCAGGTCATGATAAGCGATGCACTGAAGGTGCACTTTAACTGGGTGTCAATCATTAAGTATCAGCACTAATGACTAAGAGTGCATAATGGAGGCCCTGGCGGAAATAAAACAACAAGATTTGTTAGGACACATTAATTCTCTGAATTGATGTCAACAGGCAGCTACTTTCCCCCGCTTGTGTTTTCTTGCTCATGCATCTTAACTCTATTAAATGAGAAATGTTTGAACATGAATTTCAGTTTATGATTTCATTGGGCCATCGAAAGAAAACATTTACTTTCTGCCTTCAGAGATTTTACATAATTTTTAGTTTATAGAGTCAAAATGTAAGGGATTATGAATCTATGAAGTTTAGTCATTATAGATGAAGTATCAGTGAAGTATGTGGTTGTTTTCAAACCATACAGGTGCACGTCATATTAACCCCTTATCTCATCTCACCCAATCTCTATCTCTGTTCTCTCCTCAGCTGTTTTCTTGTTGTTGTTGTTTTTTACCAAAGAGTGATGTTCCCTTCTTGGATGGAGGCCAGAAGAGAAACAAGCTATCAAATATTCCACAATAACAATGCAAATATATGAGAAAAGCAAGAAATATCTTGTTAATCATCTCATATCCCTCAGATTTATTTTACATCTCCTTGGGAGGTCCCAGCCCCCAGGTAAGGAACCACTGCTTTACAGTCATGGGAAGTATTTGTTTATTGTAATTTTGATAATCTAGTAATTTAAGTTATTCAACTTTTGCTCCTGCTGTAAATCTGTCTGGAAAAGAGCCAGCAGGGGCATGTTTATCTCAACTTGTGAAATATTCAGTATAACATGATTGACTGTTGCAGAGAGCACATCATATTCTTTTGTAAGCAATGTCACATCAAAGGCGGGGGGGGTGTTGTGGAGAGATGGAGGGATGATGGACTGAAAGAGTGAAGATGAAGGTGAAGAGCATGTTCACTGTCTGAAACAGAAGAAACAAGAGGGAGGGGGAGAGGCTTACTGATTCATGCAAATTGAAGAATCGTATCGATTGGTAATTGATTTACTTTGATACATGCATTCACAGCTGTAGTTGTAATGCACTGATGTAGGACCCCGCCACCTTGCAGTTCGCCTGCATTAAGACAAATCAAATTCATCTGTCCATCTTTTCTCTCTCTGCTGCCATCCATCAGCCTCATCACATCACTGCTGACAAAACCAACGTGTGTGTGTGTGTGTGTGTGTGTGTGTGTGTGTGTGTGTGTGTGTGTGTGTGTGTGTGTGTGTGTGTGTGTGTGTGTGTGTGTGTGTGTGTGTGTGTGTGCATGTGGCTGGCTAGCTGTGTGTTTGTGCGAGTGCATTTGTAGATTTAGCGTGTGCAAATTTGACCTCATCATATGTAACCTCTACCTATCTTTGCATAGGGCACAGATATCTAACAGCAGATCAACTCAAACATGAAAATAATGGAAAGACAAAGAGCGACACATGGGATAACCTCAGACAGTGTAACAAACAGACAAATCAAAAGCACAGGTAGAAAGGTTATTCACAAAGTCTTTGTGATATTATGTTTTTCAGCAGCTTTATTATGGATGTATTTAGTTGCCATTTATTTACATGCAGTATTGATTCTATTATCCTGATGGTAAAAAGGGTTCATAGAAGCCTGTGTTCATCTTAATGATGAAGCGTGTTTGTGTGTATGTCTGCACACTAAAGCTCAAATCTATTTAAGCCACAGAGTGTATGTTAACGTTTGTGTGTGTGTGATATCTAGAGGGAGAGAGAGTTATTTGGCTATCCCCAGGGGGACAGGGCTTCTGCTCCTCTCTCTTAGGTAATGGAAGCAATGTGTCCATAATCCCAGTGAATGACTAATAAAAGAGAGTAGCGCCTTGGGCCTGTTCCCTCAGCAATATTATGGCGGGGTATTAAACTGAGTGCCTGTGTAATACTGTCAAGTCACTGTTTTCTTGAACACATTTCACAAACGCTTTTTTTATTTCTTCTTCTTGCATATCTCCATATTCGCAAATGAAATCAAAAGTGCTCTTTATGAGGGGAGATTGTTTTCATCTGTGTAAGAGCTGTTTATAAAGTCCAGGATGCGTGAATCATCACATCACTGGAGTTGGATCCATCGAGACACCTGAGGTGGTCGTGAATGCTGCCTTAATGGAAACCAAACGCTGCTTGAATACTAATAAGCCATGACAACATAACCCACAGCCCTCCACCCGATACCCCTGTACTCTCTTTAAACGCTCTTTAATGGCCGTGTTAGTGTTATACAAGACTCTCATTAGACACTTTAATTGGTTTGGCCGATGTTGACAGCAGTGTGGATTGGCCAAGCCAGACTACGGAGTTAACGTGGTGGTTTGTGGGGGTCAGTGGTAGGGTGCTGTTGGTGACTAATGTAGTCATAGTGGACCAAGTGTCCTGGCTGAGGAGCTGATTAGGACGGGCGGCAGGCGGGGGGTCTCCCTGTGGCAACATGAGGTCATACTGTCCTGCTCCAACTTAGTGAGGTCTATTAAAATCAAGGCCAGGGCCGCAGGTCAGTGTGCACTAATTAGAGGACAGTTGAGTTTTAAAATGATCGGCCTCCTGTTTTGTATTGATTATGCCAGTTTTGTGGGTATGATGTCACTTTGCCTGGATCTGTTGTCATGGCTGATATTGGTGATCGGAGAGGTGTGGTATTGCTGCTCTCTGACATCAGTGCAATCTGTTTCTCTTGTGGCTTATAGACCAAAGTTAAAGGAGAACTCCACTGATTTTACACATCAAAGCTTGTTTACAGGTTTTGGGAAGTACCACTGCATATGTTAAATAAGTTGTATAAAGCCTTTTGTGGCTCCAGAGAGAGCTGCACAAAGTCTGATAAATTGGCAAGGTCGGTTGGGGCTAAAGACTACAAGTTTTTCAAAATGAAAAAAATAATAATCTGGGGGTGTGGCGTTGGCAAGAACTGAGGTTACCAGACCTCTGTAGCCTGCTCCTCAACTCAGCTTGAGGCTAGCAGCTCGAGGCTACATTAGCAGCTACTAGCATAACGCACTCAAATGTCCAACCCAACTGTCAGCAGTAGAGTTGCATTGTGGGTAATGTAGGCTCCAGTTTTGACAAGGAAGAAGAATGCATGGAATAAAAAAAGACGACAGGCCTATCATAGATGTCGTTCCTGTCATCACATTGTTAAAGAATTGCAATGCTAAATCTGTGAAGTTCTCTTTTAAAGGAACAGTCTGGTGTTTGTTACCCTGGGTGTTATTCTGGTAGGTCTGTCCACAATGACTGTTGATCATGCATTTAACTCACCACATCCTTCGTAGAGATTTGGGAGACACAAGAACCCTGGCAAGAACAATGTCTGTTAGGAGCATAAGCCTCCTACAAAATCTGAAATTTAAAAGAAATCAAAAAGGTTATAAAGTCATTAAACAACACTAAATAAAATGAGGCTTGTGTATTCATTTATTAAGTTTTTTTCTGACATTTTGACATCATGTCACATTAGAAAAAAACACATCTGTAGATAATAAAATCAATAATGGCAGAGTTTCAGCATCCTAGTATTGTGCACGATGGTTCACCGTCACACTGGCATGGCGTACTGGGACACTTGAATAGAACTGAGCCATTGTTAATGTTATTAGTAACACCTGTGCTTTTTCTACTATGAAGTCAAAATGTTGGCTGTGAAAAAGGCCTATGACCATCTTGAGTACATGTATATGGAGCCCATAAGGTGAAATGGACAACTTTTTTTATAATAAAGCGCACATACGCTTTAATAAGCGGCACGCGCACTTCACTATCGCTGCAATGCAGTCCCCCTGCCCAACGGCATTTGAGTGGATTTTAATGCGCATCGCTTCACGCTGTCACAGTATGAGTGGTTGGAGCAGCAATCATTTCTCACATCAAATTACACATCATATATCAAAGTCCTGTTGAATATTTACCTTTAACCTAATTTGATAAAAATGTTTCCCTAATAGGTTTCCTGAGAAGCTGTGCATTACTGTACAGGAAAAATCACCTCAAAATGCAATGTAACACATTTTTATTTTCTTTATATTTGAACTCTCATTAAAATGTTCCTTAAGAGGCTTGCTAACAGTTCAAATATGGGGAAATTAAGAATGTGTTACAATGTCTCAATGCCGGTTTAATCAAATTAGGTGCATGCAACTTACTAAAGTGCGCTTGTGACTTATAAAACACACATGCTCTTTATAAAAAACATTTCATCCATGTCACCTCCTGGGCTCCATACATGTAAGTACAATGTAGATGCTCTTCAGAGGGCATCTGATATGCAATTCTCTTTTTACTATTCATCTTTGATCAAACTATAAAAGGAGTGAATGGAGTCCAGTCACCCCTCAGTCCACTCACTGCACTGTCCCAGCCTGGCCCTCCTGTAATTATGATTGATTTGGGTCTGGGACATAGATTGCTTGGCGGGCCTATTCTGACTGTACTTCATCTCAAGACACAGCTAATGCTTAAAAAGCATTGATTTGCCTAAATTACAACCTGGCATCAGACCTCTCACCTGTCTGTGGGAGGTTCTATGTGTGTGTGTGTGTGTGTGTGTGTGTGTGTGTGTGTGTGTGTGTGTGTGTGTGTGTGTGCGTGCGTGTGTATGTGTAAAGAGAAAAAGGGAGCAAAGCAGATCTCACCTCCACATATCATAACACTCGACTCTCCTCTCCCTTTATCCCTGTCATCCCCCCATCATCTCCGTCCCATCGATTTGCCCCATAAAAGGTGTTTAATTCAATCAAGAGGAAAGTGAGTGCCTGTTTTTCTGGGTCCCTGTCGATAGCGGTATAATCAATTAGAGTGGGCCTAGACCTCCCTCCCTCTCTCACACACACTCACTGTTACACTGGCTCAGTTTCTAAAAACTCTGGTACGCTGTCTATTTTTGTTCTGCATGTCCTACACAACTTCCTCACCATCTAATACGCAAACACCAACATGTGCCATAGATCCACATGGGATAGACATTAGGATTTTCAAAAACGAGGCGTCTCTGGACCATTTTAACCCTAAAATAATGCAAGTTGGGAAGTCTGCTAATATGCTGATCTTGTTTTTTGAGAAAGGTAATTTAATAAGTTGACTCAACTCTCAGTAGTACATTAATGCAATTCAAAAGACTTCAAGTCAGGTTAACTCATGTTTCTAAGTTCTGAAGTCACCTGAAAATAAAAACTTGAATTTACTTGAAATGATTAAGTCAATGACAAAAGATTAGTGGATTTCTATGGCTGCGTATTTCTGCCCCTATAAAGTTATTAACTTTTTATTGGTTCTTGTTATAACAACATACCAACTCATGTTTTAACAAGAAAAGTATGTTTTATACATTGAGTTTGTAAAATTACAAGTACGTTTTAAGATAAGACGAGATAAAGTGTAAAGAGTTTTTATTACAACAAATGTTTCTTGTAAGATTGCAATAATTTGTTAGTAATAATGAGGAAATAAGTCCTAATAATATGAAAAATATATCACCTGACAAGTATCTTGTAAAAAAAGAAATTCTTGTTCTAAAAAGAAACTGAATAAGTATTTCTTGTCATGGTGGCCGCAATATGCTGCTGTAGATTCCACTAAATTCCTGTATGATTTTTTACACTGTACATTTGTTATAAGCACAGGTCCTTTGAGCAAAGCATCTCTTACAGTGCCTCATACACTAAGCTTCCATGTATCTAATATTGCCACACAATAAACACACATTTCTATCAGTGTGGGTGTAACACCGTTCTATTCACATGGGTACCAATAGAGCACTCATAACACTCGAGCGTGCAAACGCACAACACCTAACCACCAGACAATAAAGGGAATGAAGAAATAAAAGGTCCGATTCATCAAAATCACACAAGACTCTACCACCCAGTAAATTAAACAATATTTCATAATCACTCTGACAATGAGACAAGAGACAGCAATTTGGGCTGAGAGCTCCTTCTCAGCGGAGGAGCACACACAAATACACACATGCATGGACACACATAATTATCAGAGTGGACATGCTCTGGAGACCCCAGACACTCCCCTAGTACCTGCCCAATCAACTGTCCAACAACAGACACCCACCCAGCCTTCATTTATCTTGTCTGTGAGTGTATGTGTGTGTGTCAAGCTAATTACCACCACGAACCATCCCACACACAGACCTAACCCAGACATTGTGGCGCTGTCCAGGGACATGGGAGGTAGGTAATTAGCCTTCCATTATTACAACACACACACACACACACACACACACACACACACACACACACACACACACAAACACACACACACACACACACACACACACACACACGCCTAAGAGTTAGTAGAGGGGCAGTAGGACGGTTGGGATGTTGTGTTTTGTGTCTAAGGACACTGTAGGAGGTCAAAGTTAACAATCTGTGTTTAATATTGGTTGCCATTAAACAAAGCATGAGATTTGGTAATTTTTCTTCACCTTCGCTTAACAGACAACAGCTGGGCCAGCGGTGGGATGAAGTAATTTTAGGATAGCTTTGTGCTGAGATTTTTTAACCTTTAACCCACCTGACACTCTCTTCAAAGCAGTAATAATGGTTACTTTTTTTTAAAGATTATTTTTGGGGCATTTTAGGCCTTTATTTTTATAGGACAGTTTAGACTTGAAAGGGGAGAGAGAGGGGGAATGACATGCAGCAAAGGACTGCAGGTCGGAGTCGAACCCACAGCGTCGAGGAGTGAACCTCTATATATGGGCGAGTGCTCTACCAGGTGAGCTAACCAGGCGCCCAATAATGGTTACTTTTAAGTAGCTAATGAATGTATACCAGTGTGCTTGCTTGCATATTGGTTTATTTATCTATTCTACTGTATTGTAATTGCCCATAGTTCATTTTTAAATACTGGGGAAAAAGTGTCACTGTCCACTTGTTTAATTTCTGAGTCTTTTGTTTTCTTACATGCGTAACAGTGTCCATTTACCTCATTGTGAAATAGAAGACATTTTAAAAGTAGTCATGACCACTACATTGAATGTAGAGATACCAATATGTATTTCATTGTGATGTTTCTCAGGTTAGATTTGAAATATCTTACACTATAAGGAACTGATGCTCAGAAAGTCTCCTTAAATCTTGTATCACATTTGGTAGAAAAGTCATTGCAAAATGGATAACTTATTATATCAATATATCAGTAGTGCACATACTCAATCATTTTCTACTTGTCATATACTCTTCTGCCCTGGAATGGTTGCGGCAATAATTGTGTTCATGCTATAATTGTCATAATTGTGTCCATTGCATGTTCTTTTTTCATTTGTTTGAATTGAGAGCAGATAGAAGAGGATGTAGAGAATGATACATTAGTCATGTGTGATAAAACAGCCAACAAAAACACAACTCTTCTGGTCTCCAAGAAATGTCCACGTTGCCGAAGCTAACTCCCCCTTGGGGCCATATGTAGTGTGCAGGGAAAAGGTGCAGGTGGGTTGAAGGTGTAAAAAATCTCATAACTCCAAGCTGGCCCAAAAAGTACTCCATCCCACCGCTGGCCCAGCTGTTGTCTAGGGGGGTGTAATTGTGTCAAAACCTTCTATTCCCCTCCAAGAGCGCCCCCCTAAAGCAGTTAGACGCCTCCCCCCACATGGTCCTGGGCATCATCATTTTCCAGCAACCATCCATCTTCGGCCGACGATTAATTCTCTTCATTTCCGAGCACAGGCCATAAATCCTGGCACACTTAATTAATTTCACAGCCAACGCGGGGCTCCCGTAAAGCGGGGATTGTTCTCGCAAAAGCCCATATTAATTATGCTATTTTATAGCCATCTCATTGAAGGCTGTGTTTCATCTTTCATAATTACATTTTCAACAACAACCGGGGCAACAAAAGGAGTCTAATTATGGATTTGGCGGCACACTCCCTTGTAATAACTCAATGTTAGCATCGAGCCCACGATGTGGTGCTAAGGCGTTATGACACACAGCGTAGAGTAGCCCGGCAGACTCAATGTGAGCTTCCATGTTTTATTATTGTTACTGTAACTATGATTTTAGCTGAGAGGACGATCATAACGCAGAACATATTGTAAGCATTTGGTGGCCTGCTGGCATAAATTGTGTTGATGAAGTTAGAGGAGATTATTGTCACATTGAGGCTCTGGTGATCATTACTCTTGTGACGGAGCTCATTGGGTCTCTGTAGTGGAGCTCATCAGCTGCTATCCTGATGTTCAGGCAGCAGCATTTCCCTCCTGTCAATGCCTCAACACATCATGCAACACACAAGTGTCTCTCATGTGTCCTAAATGTGCTTATACAACCACAGAGAGGCCCCACAGATTCAACAGATGAAACAGAGCTAAGCATTTTTTATAACATGCATTTAAACTATCTGAAACCTTAAAAAGATCAACAGCGTGATTTTCATCCCTAGGCCTTATGTCACGTTCCCCGCTGTTGCACTCTCCCGCTGGTCTGTGCCACAGGTCACCACCCAGTCATGATGGGTGACGGAGCCTGTGTTAACAGCCACCTACACACTTTGTCCGGCATCCAGCCTTCCACCCACACACTCCTGAAACTGAGCAGTAATAATATACCTTCACACACACGCTCATACAACAAAGAGCTGCCATAAGTATGCTGTGATGCATGGGCTGTCATGGCTGCCTGGTTGGTAGTGAGGTTGAGGCAGAAGGCCTGCACTTGTTAAGTCATGATGATGTAGCATCCCCTTTAAAAGGAATCTATTTTTGATAATTCGCTAATAATAGTGCTGAAATTATGATAATCGATTAGTTGACTGACAGACAACTACAATTTTCTTAAAGCAAATAATAATTTCAAAATACAAAGCATTCACTGGTCCCAGCTTCTCCGATGTGAAGATTGCTGGTTTTCTCTGTTTTATATCATTGTGCATTTGGGTTTTTTGAGTGCTGGTCAGACAAAACTAGCAATCTGAAGGAATCACCTTAAAAAATATGCTCATTATTTTCACAAGTCTGTCTCAGGTGCCTATATGAACATTGTAACATATTTTTTATTGCAGTAGTCATTCCTCTTCTTCATACTGGCTATGAAAAGATCCTTCCTAATGCACATGCGGTTTAAGTGAAGGGGGACAAAATCTAATCTAAAAGCTAATATGAGGTTTCAGACATCAGTTTGTCAAATTAACTGTTTGTCTTCCAAAGTTACAGCCTTTTTAGTCTTAGTGTTGCTATTCCTCCAACACAGCTCAACAAGGAAACACAAAGAAGAAAAAAATATACTACAAAAGTGGTTGGAGGCGTCAGATACACTTTTAAATACATTTGTGCACTGTACGAGAACTATGAATTCTGTCCCCCATCACTTACTTAAAGCAGATTAGGAAGGGGTCTTTTAATGGCCAGTATGAACAGGAGGATGATTACAGCAAGCACAAACTGTTTAAAAGTTCATATGGGCACCCTACTATTGTTTTAAGAATTTAAGAATTTGGTTAAGCTATGGGAAACTGTGTTGGGAGTTTCCCACTTCAGTATTTTCACATTTTATAGACTTAACAACTGAATAACAAACATACCTTGTGTGGTTGGTAGGTATGACAAAATCATTCCAAGGAGCTGTGTTCATTCACCTTCTCTTCTTCTAGAAAAGACAGAGGACACATCAAGCTATAAAGATCATTGGTTAGATATTGAGAACCAAACCATGTGTTGTGCACGTTATCAGAAGGAAGACAATAACCCTCAAAGTGAATTTGTGATAGGGATGGTGGTAATAATGGCCGCCTGGCTGACCTGAGAGTGCAGCTATGTCACCTCTGATCAGTGGTGTTACAGTCCACTGCCAGATAGTCCTTTCACTTCCTATTAGGCTCCTCACACAGAGTCTGCGTGCAGTGGCAAGGGCCATAAGTCCTTTGATAGCGACCTTGAACATATGTGTGTGTGTGTGTGTGTGTGTGTTCATCCATGTGCAACAACGACCAGCATTTCCGCCTGTGTGTTTGTGTGCTAGTGTATGTGTGTGTGTGTGTGTGTGTGTGTGTGTGTGTGTGTGTGTGTGATATCTCTTCCTCTTCTATCCGCTCCTTCGTTGTCAAGGCCATCGGTGATCAGTAGAGGTTAAAAGTTACAAATCACCCCTCCTCCCCCACTCTGCCCTCCAACCCACCTCCCCCCGATCTCCATTTCCCTCCCCGCCCCACCTGTCCTCACACTGGCCCAGCGAGGGCCTCTAGGGGCCCGCGTCTCATTCGTATTTGGGGCCGTGGCTCCTGTTGTGGGTCTGCAGGGGATCAGAGGCAGCGGAGGGCAATTACTCCTCTGCTTTAATTGGCATTATCATTTTAGCGGGCTGACAGAGATGGATCACCCGGCAGGACCCTGCTACTGTCGGCACAGGAGCAGGGGGGGGCGAGGAAAGGGAGAAGGTGTTGGCTTGGTGGGCACGATGAGAGAGAGGATAAGGGGAGAAGAAAATGTAGGTAGAAAAGAGGAGCACAAAATGACAGGCAGAAGCGGTGAAATAAATCTGATACTTACATCAGCTGTAATAACAAATAACCCCCATTATACAAAAAAGTGTGTGGAGGAATTGTGTGGGCCACACTCTAGGTGTGTGAGGATGTGCTAGCCCGCATAAATGTGTGTATGGCTGATTTTATATCCGTGTGTATGCAGGGGGAAAGGGCAGGGGAAGCGGAAGGTGTATTAGTGTAACCCAGTGTAAAGCCTGGCGAGGGCCTAACGAGCAGCATGGCTGTGGCTCCATAACTCAGGTCCTGTAAAGCTGTCAGTGGAATTAAGAGGCACCCATTATAGGTGCCCATAAGAGTGCCTCAATGCAAAATACCAGTCTTCTCCCTGGGGCCGGCAGCGGCAGATAATTTTAGCTACTTAGTGAATCATCTACAAAGCCGGAGCTGAGCTTTTTCAGCTCTGTGGCTACAGCTTCTATGGTAAGTACACATTTGTATATTCTCTTCAGCAGCTTCATTTGTGCTTTTTGAGTTCAAGTTAACTTTGTTTTATTTGCTTCTTTCGTCACAGACACCCAGGTCTCCCATCTAAGAATACCCCAAGATCTCCAGAATTCCCAGAGGCTGAACCAAACAACATGCCAGAGAAAAACAGTGATGGATCGATGAAAAATTATTATGAAGCTGTCCAACCTGAAATATTGTGCTGTCTGTTGATAATCCCTTATTTGTCTCTTCCTGTCATCCAACAAAATCTGTCAGTCCGACTAAAAAAAGCGAGGGACGGTTGATGGAAGATGATGAAGTGAGTGGAAGGAGGGGGTGTGGGGCCCTCACTTCCCGCCTCTTTTAGGGAAAGAACATACTTGAAGGGAATGCTGTGCGCTCTCTCTCTCTTTCTCTCCCTCTCTCCCTGATATGAAAAATGAAAACTATAAGGGAGACAATAATAAAAATAGCAGAATGAGTGGACAGGCCGGAGCAGTCCATTACTCACAGCTGCTTTGGGCTGCGTGGTAAAAATGTGCTGCTTGCTGCAAAAGCATGCATCACCGCCGGCACAAAACAAATGGGCTGTCTCCAACGTATTTACCTCCAATTGTTCAAGCATTTGAGGAGAGAGCTACGGCCTGTCCAGACAACTCAGGCCTGTCCATCTGAGGGACAAGAGAGTGGGTTACTGGGAGACATGATGAGAGAGATGCCGGATGCACTGGATGACACAACAAAGGAGAAGAAGGATTGAGATGGAACGAAAAACAGGAAGCATGGAAAGATCAGAGTCTCTGAAAATCTAAAACAATATTAGGTTTAAACTGGAAATGATAGAGGAGGCAATCATGGTTGAATCGATAGAAAATTAATTGACAACAATTTTTATAATTGTTTGTAATTGATCAAGCACAAAATGCCCAACATACGCTGCTTCCAGCTTACTTTGCTGCTTTTTACTGTTGTAAACAGTCTAATGTAATTGTAGATTGGCTATCTTGGACTGCTGGTCAGACAAAAAAGCAAAACAAGTCGGTGCACTCGGATGTACTATATGACAATAACACAGGAAAAAGGTATTGAGATGATAGAAAGGCAGGAAGCAAGGAGAGAACATTTGAAAATGTTGAGTTACACAAAGAATTAAAGGATTAATCGTATTTGAGCCTTAAATGCGGCTTTAAAAGTCCCTAACAGGTTATAAAATTTGCCTTGTAAAACATTTTATTGTGTTTTAGATTTAGATTAAGTCTTACTAGGTTTAACAAAACTGTAAAGGTATGCTTAATGAGAAGGAATTAGGTAAAGGAGATGACAGTGAATAAGCTTAAGATATTACATTCTACATAAATTTGTCTAAACGGTAAGTTCATTGACCTGGAACAACAAGCAAAACCTCCTTTAAGTTGTGTTAGCCTGTGTCACAGCACGGTATCATTCTCATAAATAGATCTACGTATTTGTTTTCTCCCTGAAGCTGTGAAGCACTGATGATTTTGGAATGGGAGACGAGTAGAAAAGGGAGTGTTGTGTATAAAAAGAGCGGAGGAGACAGAAGGAGCGAGGGAGTGGGATTCCCATAAACTACAAATGCAACTCATCTCACCCCCCTCATGCTATTGACTGAAGCTTGTGAGCATCCCTGGGAGGCTGCTCCTAGAGACCTTTAATAGTGGGTAATAATTTAATTTAGCTGGATGTTTTAGACGCGTATCTTTCTATTCTTTATTTTGGATTTAAAGGGGCAATCAGAACAACACTGATCCTCTGCGGAGCTCGAGGCATGGGCCTGAGCTGGCTTCACAGTACAGCTTTACAGCTCAACATCTCCCATATCCTGGCGTGATACAGCTGTGCGTAATGACAGAGCCCCACTCTTAAACGGCCCTCCTGATTAAGATGGCTCTCCACATCGCCCCTGTTTATCTCCAGTGTGGTCGTTAGCCAGGATGGGCCCGCTAATGATGAGTAGTTTACAATATGGCACTCTGGCATAATCGGCCTCCTGTCATCATCTTGTGGCAGAGAGGAACACGCCCAGCTCCAGCCTGTAGCTCTTTACCCGCCGTCCATCTGAAAGACAGCAGATTTAGAGAACATCACAGTGATAAACAGGAACAAGTAAAAACATTTTCAGCTATGATGATCCGTCCATATGTACGTCAAATGTCGCCTGATAATGAGCACATCAAATAACATGCTGGAGGCAAAGTGCCAATCAGTGAAAAGCACCTTTATTGTCTCCATCATTGCGATTGAGATGTATGCATTATTATTACAACATCAACGCTGACTGCTGTAGGTTTGATGTGTTGGCATGTGTGTGTTTGTGAGACGAGGTAACCGATATAAAATGTACAAAATGTAATAAAACAAATAAAGCTAAAAGGAGTAATGAAAGGGGAATTGGGAAGCATGGAGGAGCAGATGAGAGAACAAGTGAGAGGTAGAAGAGAGGGAGGGAGAGAGAGCTAGTTATTTAATTTATGTGGGGAGTGGGAAAGAGTGGCAGTGATACATGGGTTTGTTAGTCAACTGATAAAGGAGAGGAAATTTCTAAAAAACATTCAGCACAGAGAGATATGGCCACCATACATCACCTATTTGCAAACAACGAGGGCTAATATTTTTCCCTGGGAGGGAAAGAATGACCCTCACACACACAAACCCGACTCACCGCTCACCATGACCTAATTAAGCCAAGAGAATAGACCTTAATTGGAAAAGGAAAAACTGAATTCTAAAGAAAAACAACAAAATGGCAAACATCTCATCCCTTTATTGTAAAAGTGAACGCATTTATGCTGTTGTTGTGTGGTGATTTCTTTTATTAAATACAGATACATATTGCCACACGTGTGAGCTTTTAGTGCTTTTTAATGTAGTAATGGAAGTGTCTGGGAGAAGAGGCCCAGATAAGGAAAGTGAAGAAGAGTCTACATGGTTAGTTGAATATACTTACATACAGTATCGCCTATATGTCAGGAAAAGACAGTAGAGAGTGTGTGTGTGTGTGTGTGTGTGTGTGTGTGTGTGTGTGTGTGTGTGCACACACGTAAGCTAAACACAGTACACCCCTACGCTAAAACCCCCTGTAATGTATTAGATGTTGAATCCTTCTGATACATTGCTGCAGGCAAAATCTTTCATCTTTCCCTCTTTCCTCATTCAGTCAAATACGTGTGGGGAGACTTTTAAATTGTCAAGGCTGAAATTGAATTATTAAATCCCCTGTGATCGATCATTAGTTAAAACGCCTGATCCACAACGCCCCCCCCCCCCTCCCCCCCACCACCCCAACACCCACTCTTCATCTTCACCCCTCCAAACCACCCATTAAGACACAGACATCACTTCAAGGAGAGGTTGTGGTGGTCTGTGTGTGTGTGTGTGTGTGTGTGTGTGTGTGTGTGTGTGTGTGTGTGTGTGTGTGTGTGTGGGGAGGGGTTATGTTTCATTCACAAAAAAAACAATGAATACACTTTCAAATGCCATTCCATTTAATTCAACAAACAAATAAATACATGTGTAAATAAATACGGCTGCTGTGTGGGATGGGAGTATGTGTGGACGTGTGTATGTGTGTGTGTGTTGGGGATGTATTGGGGGCGTCTTTGTTGCAACTCATAGTCCAGATGGATGACTTGTACGGGGGAGTGTATTTATTTTGCGGCGAGGCGACATCAGGAGATTTGTTATTCCCTGGCGTTGCCGAGTTTTTCACATTGCTCCACATCCCTGGGACCATATTTCATCCCCGCACCCCCAATCCCCAAACAGATTTATTTACAGGCTCTCTTCCTGTACATACAGTATATAGCCCCCTTCCAACACATGCATACATACTGCTACGGACACATATACTCATGTATATACGCTATAAACAACAGACGCGTTCAAGCACTGAAGGCCTCAAACACACCTTTTCTGAAATCAAATGTAAGAACACATACAACACACTTATGTGAAAACACACACATTTTTATCTCTGTGCTGCTCTATGAGTTTCCAATGAGGATATTCAAATATATTGCCATTTTACCATTATGTTTAGGTTCACAGTCTCTTTATGATGGGGCTATAATTGCTCTCATATATTCCACCAAGCAAGGTCGCTTTCTCAACCTAGAAAGAGACAAAATAAGGAACTAAATACAGGTGCAAATGGGAAAGATTTGCAATAAATTCTAATTTGATTATTAAAAATATGCAAAGTATGTGGCCGGGTTAGCTCAGTTGATAAAGCAGGCGCACACATATAGAGGTTTACTCCTTGACGCAGCGGCCGCAGGTTCGACTCTGACCTGCGGCCCTTTGCTGCATGTCATTCACCCTTTAATGCCTTCATCTGTCCTATGGAAATAAAGGCCTAAAATGCCCAAAAATAATCTTTAAAAAAAAAAAAATATGCAAAGTAAACTGCCAGCTTTAATTGTATTACTAAATTCTACACTAACAAATTCAGCTACTTCACAAGAATGTTTTACCTTCCCTAAAGTGATCCCACTAAATAAGGTGAGCATGGCAGCATTGATTTTGATGTGGGAGCGTGGTGAACCTGTGCTTATTATTATTATAATTAACTGTGCTTATTATTAGAGGGCATCTCCACCAGTACAGCCAGACGGAAGTACCAGACTCTACTCCCGAGTTCACTGACTTTTCCTGGAACTCCCCAAATGTCCATCATCAGTGTGAATTCTGTCGGGTAAATCAGTGTTGTGAACTTTTACTACAACTCTGCAGGCTTGTAGCTGCTGATAATCAATGTTAAGAGACTCAACGTACATGTAGAAACACACACTATAAGTTAGCAGAGGTATTTTTTCATAGTAGCAAGTAGCTGTCGGGGGGGGCGGACAGTTTCCCTAGAAAGAAAGAAAGAAAAAGAGAGAACACGACAGAGAGAGAGGGAGAAAGAGATGGAAATGAACGATTAAGAGAAATGACGAGAGAACAGGCAAAGAGGAAGGGTGCAAACAAAGAGTATAAGGCCCAATCGAAAACCATCCCTCACTCCCCTTTGCAAGAGGAACCCGGAGCTTCAGTCTCTTAATAAAGGGGGGGTGGATGTGGTGAAATGCCAGGCACTCTGCTTAGAAATGAATAACCTGGGGATATGTGTGTGTGTGTGTGCGTGTGTGTGTGTGCGTGTGTGTGTGTGTGTGTGTGTGTGTGTGTGTGTGTGTGTGTGTGTGTGTGTGTGTGTGTGTGTGTGTGTGTGTGTGTGTGTGTGTGTGTGCCTGCCTGCAGGAAGGAGGAGGATGTTAGGGGTTCCTCGGCCCTGGGTCTCTCCCTATCTTTGTGAGTAATGATTCAGACTGCCAGTGTGGTGGTGTCGCCCCATCTATAACCATTTACACACACAGGCGCACACACACACACACACACACACACACACACACACACACACACACACACAGATTAATCAGACAGGAAACAGGGCAGGTGGATGGACATGGCAGCAGGCTGGGTTCATCCATTCAGTCCTAAAACAGACACGCTGTAAACACACACAGGGAGAGTTTTAGGTGAAAGCAGACGCTGACCGACCAGCAGCCTCAATGACAGCTTCACTAACACAACACAAGAGAAATATTGTATTTTCACACACACAGTTTCTTTCACTGCTGCCCCACACGCTTCACCATAGAAGAATATTCCAGAGATGAAACAGATCCTGTTAGCATGTAGCATTGATGACAGATTAGACTATGAAATATCTATAGTATATATTTAAGACAGATCAAAGATTGAGGCATTTGTAAAGTCCAGACCAATCTCTAATATTCCAGATTTTCATTATGTTAAAAGGAAGCGCTTAAATGTCATCAGCAAATGTCTTGTTCACATTACTTCAAGTCTATCTGAAAACATTACTTACACGTCGATGTAAACAGTGAAATAAAAAAAAATAAAAAAATTCCGCCTGTCCATATTGGCTGTGAAGACAACCCTTCCTTAATGTGCCTCCAATTTCAGTGATGGGAGGGTAATTCCACAGCCCTCTTTTTGTAGCAAAATTATATTTCAGCATTCAGCTGAAGCTAAAATTAGGTGTTAATTAGTCAAATCAAGTGGTATTTTCCAAAGTTGCTGTCTGTTCAGTACAGAATTCCCCCTTTGGTTTCCCCAGAGTGTTTCTGCCACAGAGGGATACTAAACAAGCAGGTAATGTTGTACTAATACATGGAATAATTGCACTTGTTTCAAATGTATTTTGCACATAATGAGGGATGTGGATTTTGTCACTCATCACTTAAATTGAAATTGTCTTTAGAAGGGATCTCTTCATGGCCAGTATAGACCGGAGAAGCAATTACAGCAAACAACCAGAATAGTTTTAAGACAGACTTGAAAAAATGTGAACCAATTATGTAATGTTCATGACAGGAACACAAAATAAGTGGAAAGGGTTGTGCGAGAAGGGACAGAGGATGTGTATTTAAATATAAATCTTCCTAAATGGCATTGACTTGACAAAATATAATCCAACTGGCATATAAACTATCTTGGTACAAATTATTTAACCTTAAATACCAAACAACTCCTCTTAAAGTTTAAGAAAAACAGCTACATTTTAAAATGTTGAAAAAAAATGGGTTTATAGACCTCAAGTGGATAAAATGGTGCCAGTGTAAGGCTGTGTTTCTGAAAATACTCAGACAGTAAGTAAAACAACCTTTACGTTACATGATGTAAGTGAACATGAGTCCTTCATAAACAGTGCTTGTCCTGTGGGTTTAGAGTAGGTCGGGGTGTGGTCCAGTGGTTAGAGAAATGGCCGGATGACCTGAACTGTGCTGAGTCATGTCCCAGGTGAGAGATAGAGCTGCCTCCACTGGGCTCCGGGACGTGCACTTAACCTGCAGTAATTACTGGAAAACAACACTGAGAACACGGCAACATGGAACTCGTGAAAGTGGCTTGAAGATTTCAAATTACGCTGAGCCTCTAGAGGCACACTGCGGGGAAGCCTGCCAGGCCTGTAATGTGAATACTCAAGTTTCTTAACATCCTCTGGATTTATCAGGCAGGAACCCATCACTCTGAAACAAACAACTGAAATAACATATTTAGCAACTGCAATGTACATCCTTTATATCATAAAATATGTAATACAGAAACAATTATTATGTAAATATGGGACTACCATTGGAGGCAGTCACACTTGTATGGGTAACGACTTCACAAAGTGAAGACAGTAAACATTGATTGGGGTAACAGTGAAAGGGAGGAGTAGAGAAGTAAACCAGAGAGTGAAAAACGAGAAATCAGGAGGTAGAGTCGTAGAAGAAATAGGTTAAAGAAAAAAAGAGGACAAAATGAGTGGATCAAAGTGGAAAAGGAGCAAAGAGAAAGAAAGAGAGAAGGACCCTGCGAATGAGACCCAAATGGCTGCTAAAAATCATTAATCTTGTGGGGATCTGTGTCAGCGAACGGCAGCAACACAAAGAGCTCTCGGAGCAGGAAGGAGAGCAGCTCAGTGACCCGAACCCAATTGGCTGAGAAAGGCCCACCAGGCTTTAATAGACTTTTGCTGATCCGACACTTGTTTGCTAGGAGCCACAAAGAGGCGATTGCAGGGGCTGACAGGGGCCTGCAGGCCCAGGGGCTCCCCTCCTGGCCCATGATAAATGACCCAGGGTGGGCAGGGCCAGGGCCAGAGGAGAGGGGTGAGAGAGCCAGGACGCAAGGAGGTCACCCAACGAGGGAGGGTGGACAGAGGAGAAGAGAGGGAGAATAAAAGGGGATACGAAAAGAGAGTAGAGATGTTTGATAAAAGCAATATCTACTGATCCACAGTGAATGACAACAGGTCCAGGAGATTATGAAATGCGGGAACAGTGTTGGGTAGGAGCATCCCAATCATCCTGAGTGGAGAAAAAAACAAGGAGAGGAAAAACGAGAGAAGTTGAAAGGAGGAGTAAGGAGTGAACAATCAAAGAGAGGAGAGGACTTTAGACAATGTCTGAAGAAAAACAAATGCTGGCTATTATCCCTAAAAATGCCCGCTGCAGCACCCACCCACTCACCCACCCACCTCCAGATCAATCATACCCACACGCTCATACACTGGCATAAAACTGACCTGGGGTCAGCTAGCTGGCGGTGCTCACTAGTGATCAGATTGAAAACATGTCTTGAACAAACTCTTATCATAAACATGAATACATTACACACTTGACAGGAAAATAAAAAATCTTCTTAGATATTACACAGAGCCATTTGAGGCCTATTCAAACCCTTTCTTTACTCTTAACTTAATACCACAATAGTGTTGTATATACTATATATGATGTGTATTTTCCAGAATATTATATGAACTGGAAGCTTAATATAAGCCAGAGATATGGTCTGAAAGCTCCATATGCAATCAATTAGAGAAGGCCATGATCAACAAAGGATGCTTGTCAACACTGACATGTTAATGCTAGAGTTTCAGAGAGCCCTGATTCTGTGCAAAGCAAAATAATACAATAAAGAAAAATACTTTTTTATGGGCAACAGGGGCATACGTCAATTATTTTTACAAGAAACAGGTGCTCCTCATGAGTACAAAATATCATAATTATGTATTCAATACACCATAAGAATTTAGTTACTTGTATGTTTCTTTAGAGTTACAGTTGGCTTAGAAAATACAGATGTAAATTGTGGTTATGACCAGAGAATATGGGCTTTAATTATGTTATGCCTGCACTCTGATATTTGGTTCTCGTGGTGTCCCCTACATTCTGTGGTTACACAGCCCCGGTTTATGATAAGACCAATGTTATGCATAAACCTCAGCAAAGAGCCAACTGGAAGAAAGCCAAACTATTGTACATAGCATTGCAATTTACATTAATGAAATGACCACAGCAAAAGGCAGATTTATTGTTCTTTTTCTTCTGGGATTAAGCCAGTACAGTGCATACTGACATTTATTTGTTGTTATATTTACAACATGTCAATCAGAGACATCTAATCTCAGAAAAGGCCTACAATTATACCCTGGCCTCTGCATCGTAGTTTGTATATCATTTAAAAAAAGACTAAATAACTGAAGTTGGGAAGTTGGGGCTGTCTGCATGGGGTTAGTGTCAAAAGAAAAGACTGCATGTCACTGATGATACACATCAAACTATTAGCAATGAGTAAATGCGCCACCAGAGGCGCCCTGTCACAAGAAATAAGCTCTAATTTTCCCTGCAAACACAACTACCTTCTCACCGGGTAAATGGTGAGAGTGTGACTGCTGTGATAACAAAGAATTATGAGACTGTCAAAAGTAGACCTATGCACGATGGCAGACAGCTTGCAGCTTGCAAACTTTAGTTTTTTTTTTTTTTTAAAGATAAACAAGTGATGGTTACTGTTAAATCGATATGTTTTCATATTAATGAGATTGCCAGATTTTGCTCTTATCTCACCTTTTGTTGTTTTCCTGAAAGACTCAGTCAATTATCCCTAATGGGAATGTTAGCTTTCTTCAGTGGCTGGCCTCTGCCTGTTTACACAGACGACACGTCTTAATAATACATGTTTTCACAGAGATAATCGATCAGTCTGGAGTAAACAAGAATACCAGAGTATGTAAACGGAAGAAATTAGATTAGGGATGCAAAAGCAAAAACTGAAATTGCGAGCTACCTTAAACTTATCTCCAAAGTAATTCTCTTCCTGGCATTATTATTATTTTATGCCAAAATACAGAGCAAGCACTATGATTCAGGGTGGGGAAATGGACAGTTGAAGTGATAAAATGCATTTTTAATAAGTTGCAGCTATAAAATTTTAGTAGGCCACATAATTGAACATGAATCGGCGCAAGGACAATTATGAATTATGAAAAATTGACAACTTGTTTCGGCAGTTTTATTCTGTATAATCAAATAAATACAACACAGATCATATGGCCAAGTGAAAACTCACTTAGCCTACAATACATTTTAACATCAGTAGTTGCTGCACAATGCAAGCGGTTACGGGTAAAACTTTTGAACGTTGAAGCCGAGGCTGCACGAGCTCTGCGCGTCTCTTTTTTCCCTCCTGCGTCAAAGCTCATCAAAGCAGCACTTCCGAAAGCACCGCACCTCTCCATCTCCATCCCTCACTCTCCCTGTCATTGGCCTTCAAACTCGGCTACCTTCCGTTTTGTTCTGCAACATTTCCAGGAATGGTCGAGGGGAACATTAGAGTTAATCATTACGCACGCCAAACGGCCAAAAGACGAGCAAATAAAACCAACAGTTTACCTTAGAGTGAGACACAGATTCTGACTGTAAAAAAAAAGAAGTATTCCTTATAGTCACTGCATCTCCCATACAGAGCTTACACAGATCCAAGCGCTCTTGGCAATACATCCCGGCCTCCGGACAGCAAGTACACGTGCATGGATAGGTCCTGGAGCAGAATACAAATCCATATTTGTGAGGGGGATCATGTCTCTTCCTATAGACAACACCATGGGCCTCCTGTGTGAAACCAGCGGGCCTGTTGCAGGTGTGAGATGTGAGCTGTGGGAAGCTCTGCTGCCACTGCAGCCTCCATGCGTCAACTGTTAAATGTATCATTTTAAAGGTGATTTTATTTCTGTTATTCATTCCTAAAATCCGTAGGATGGGACTCTCATTAGGGGCGAATAAGCAAGCATCAACACTTTTTTTCGCTGTCCATAAGCACACGGATCACTTAATAGATCATTAACCACCGATATGCTGCTGACATGGACGCTTTTTTTACATCTCGTCTCTCCATTACAGCCCGCTATTACCGAAGGGGGAGAGCCACCGGCAGGTCTGCCTGGATCTATTAGACAGTGGACTCGGGCTATATTAGAGAGCATTACGACCTAATGGGGCTGCCGTCGGCTCGGCCTCGCTGGGAAGGGGTTTTAGAGCAGCTCGGCTCGGCACGACTCGCTCAGGGCGCTTTTGAAGTTGGAGCTGAGAATTGAGAAGCTCGCCTGCAGTTAAAGGGAATAAAAAGAGGATGACTTTAACTTGAATGCTACCTCAACTTTTAAAAAAAGTGGCTTGAATGAGTTTTTCAGTGCATTAGTATGGGGTGATATCCAGGCGCTCTGAGGCTAAATAGGCTTAAGATGTTAGATCACCACTCTCTCTCTCTCTCTCTCTCTCTCTCTCTCTCTCTTTCTTTCTCTCTCTCTCTCTCTCTCTCTCTCTCTCTCTCTCTCTCTCTCTCTCTCTCTCTCTTTCTTTCTCTCTCTCTCTCTCTCTCTCTCTCTCTCTCTCTCTCTCTCTTTCTTTCTCTCTCTCTCTCTCTCTCTCTCTCTCTCTCTCTCTCTCTCTCTCTCTCTCTCTCTCTCTCTCTCGATAAAAGCTAAAAATCACGTGAGGAACAAGTACAATCAAGAATCGCTTTAAAGTGCACTTTTATTATCCTTGAATTAAAATAGCCAATTATTATAATTTGCTTTTGGTTCAAATGATGATAGCCTCATAACATATCTACACTAGACTAATACCAGACTTAAGATCACAGCAACAATAATTACTATCATCATAATTATAATAATAATACACGATGACAAATAGGTAAGTGATAATCATTTGTTTCTGTTAAGTTTCTCATTAATGCTTCATGAAAATGTTGATATTCTCTGTTAAATTTATAAAGACTGTGTCATTTCAATATTATTTTTGAGTTTTTTTACCTTCATATAGTTGTAACAATAGATCAGACTTTTGTCTAAACTAAAATATCCTTAGATGACCTAAACTATGACTTGAATTGCGTTTAAAATAAAATATAAAGTAAACCATAATAGTGAGTATGGGCTATGATTTATGACTGGATTCAGGGTTCATCGCTGCTGCACAACTGATTAAGAATTTAAACCAAACAAATACGCCCTTCATTATCGGATCTCATCTTTGGCAGCCTCCTCTTACATCCAGCCTGATCAATACGCTCTGGTCGCGGCTGTACTCAACCGTGCATATGAGGTGGAAACGAAATGATAATCCAATCGATCCTTTAAATTGACTCATTTACAAGCAGTTTCTTTCTGCAGGGAAGCGAGACATTTGCTCACACTACTTTTTTTTTTTTTTTTTTTGGCGGGCAATTAAAATACAGATCAAATCAATACGCGCACACATGCTGGAAGATCTGATCCTATATTGGCCAAACTACCTGTTAGACAGTGTCAGCGAGATGATTAAACATGTGACACTGAGTGTTTATGAGACTCAAATGACAGAGATTAATTGTTGTCAGTCATAACTGGAGGGATGTTTAAAGGATGTGACCTTTAAAACGAGCAATTAGCGCGGAGATAAAAAAAGAAAAATCCAAACGCAAAGTGAAAGGAAATCTATGTAGGCAGCATCTCAGCAGCTTCATCGGTTCGTGTGTTGGCCACGCAGGGGCAGCCTTGAGCCTGTTTTCTGGTGAATACCCTGTTGTGATGCTGCACGGTGTAAAACAAACTGTCCGAGCCAAGAGGAGCCTGATGTGGGAATCCGGGAGTAATAACAGGCTTGGAAGAAAGTCAACTTTACTTTCACTAGAAAAAAATACACTTAAACCCATAATGATTATAACACAGGGTTATACAAATACACACAGGAGTGCTGTGGTCATATTGCTTAAATTCTCATCTAGTTCAGTGCAGGAAGGTCTCCATATAGTCACTATTGAGGATCACAGAACTAGGCCTATAAATTATGCCAAGATTTGTATAGGATTATATTATGATTCTCCATTGTGGCCTTTATCACATAGGCCTATTCTAAACTTCCAAATCTGACTGTAAGCCACGTGTGTTTGTGATTGCAACATTAAGAGCGGAGTAACACAATAACGTTATGTGTCCTTGTTTGCGAGAAAGGTCAAGATTTCACTTTTCAACGCTGTTAAAAAATTGACAATTGGCAATCACCTCGATCTCGATCTTCTGGCAGATAGCATACGGTGATTGGTTTTGAAATCGCATGTCAACTCGAAAGCATTGAAACATATATTAGTGCAAAAAGCGATTGAATAAGTCAAAGGCCATTTAAAATCAAGTTGTTTAAAGCTCTCTCATTGCAAATAACATTGTCGCGAAATTATGGGATTCATGTGCACTGCCTTTGTTTCTTTTAGATGGTTACACGGTTGATTTCTGGAAAATGATACAAGTCAAGGTGCATTTTGGAAACAACTGGAACAACTGTTATCACCAGAAAGCTAGGATTTCCAATTTACATCAACTTTTACATTTTAATAACATTAGCATTTTGTTAAAATCTTAAGTTTTCTAAGGGGGATTTGTGCCCTAAACGTGCTATTAGATCGTTGTCATTGAACTCACAGCATTGTAGCCTGTAAATCACTCACATTACACTACAAACTGTCACGAGGAAAGACAATGAGCAGTGCGTTACACCACAGTCGTGTCCAAGAAATATAAAGGCATTTCTCTCTACCTTCTGCTCTTAGGGAAGTCGGTCAGCTGACTGTAGCTGTCAAGACTGTATCGTGCGCCCTCCTCCTCGGTTTTCCTCCTCCTTCTCTTCCTCTATTTCTGCGCAGAGTCCTGCTCCGATTGGAGAGCTAAGCGCTACGGCAGCCTTTCAGCTCGACGTCACGGTGCGCTATAGGGATAAAGCGCTGGCTGGCTCCAAGCGCAGTCTGCTGGATACCACTGAGTGGGAGAGAGAAAGAGAGGCGAGCCTTTAAATCTCTGCGGTGCAGAGCTGGAAAAGCTGCGTCTCAGCGAAAATCAGACGCCCTATTTACTCTGCTGATTTGCTCCTATTATTTTCCTGGAGAAAAAAAGGACTTACAACCAAGAAGTCGCAACGAGGACTGGTGCCCGTATCAGCGAACAGACGTGGTATTTCCTTTATTATTATTTATCTTGTTTTTGTGTGCGAGTACACTTCTACTGAAGGGACTGAGCTTTTACTTTTGCACTGAGACGCATTGCTTTCTACCTCCCGTCTGGTCTCTCTGCCAGATTATCCCAGCAGAAGTAGGCTATATGACGCAAACCGTGTGCAGAGCATAGTGTGAAAGTTTTCCTCCACTACTTTTTTTTTTCATTTTCCTTTTTTTTTTTCCCACCGATCACACGCTGTTTCATGCTACAGCAAGTCTGTGCACAGCAGTGGAGGAGCCAAAAGAACTATTGCATGAAACAAGAAAGGAGAGAAGAGACACTATTTAACAAGCCAGTTTTTGCAACGCTCGCAAGTACCTTTGCGTATCTGCAAAAGAGTCGCGACGGCAGCATGAGTGCAGAGCTGAGCATGGGCCCGGAGCTACCCAGCAGCCCTCTGGCTCTGGAATATGTCAATGATTTTGACCTGATGAAGTTTGACGTGAAGAAGGAAGGCCTGGCCGGGCTGGAGCGCAACGGGGTGCGCCAGTGTAACCGCCTCCAACCCCAAGGCTCTGTGTCGTCCACCCCCATCAGTACACCCTGCAGCTCGGTGCCCTCCTCACCCAGCTTCAGCCCCACAGAGCAGAAAAGCCACCTAGAGGAGCTGTACTGGATGCCGAACACCGGGTACCACCAGCAGATAGACCCGCAGACGCTAAGCATGACCCCAGAGGACGCAGTGGAGGCCCTGATTGGAGCCACAGCTCACGGCCACCCTCCGCCTCCGCATGTCCAACAGCAGCTGCAGCAGCAAGGCGCTTTCGAGGGCTACAGGGGCCCGCATCACCATCACAGCCACCACGGCCACGGTCAGCAGCACCATCACCCATATGCGGGGGGCATCCCGCACCACGCCGATGAACTGTCCGGACACCCGGGCGGACACAGCCACCCACACAGCCAGCAGCACCACCATCACCACAGCCAGGACCCCGACAGCCCGTCCCCGGTCTCCCCAGACTCCCACCAGTCGCTCCATCACCACCGCCACCACCATCACCACCATCCGCACGGCCACCTGAGCCAGTCGGCGGGGCACCACGGCTCCGGGAGCGGACTCAACGTGGAGGACCGCTTCTCCGACGATCAGCTGGTGTCCATGTCGGTGAGGGAGCTCAACAGACACCTACGGGGCTTCACCAAGGACGAGGTCATCCGCCTCAAGCAGAAGCGGAGGACCCTGAAGAACCGGGGCTACGCGCAGTCCTGCCGGTATAAGCGGGTGCAGCAGAAGCACGTGTTGGAGAACGAGAAGACGCAGCTGATTAACCAGGTGGAGCAGCTGAAGGCGGAGATCAGCCGGCTGGCGAGAGAGAGGGACGCCTACAAACTCAAGTGTGAGAAACTGACCGGGTCAGGGGCCAGTAACGGGTTCCGCGAGGCTGGCTCAACCAGTGACAACCCTTCATCACCAGAGTTTTTCATGTGAGTTGTCGTAGCCTTTTCTTGTGAACCCCCTCACAACAAACTTTCCCCTCCACCTTTCCTTTCTCCACAAATGACTGACTGGCCGATGAACAAACGATAATAATCCACACCTCCCATACTGTTTATGATTATACTAATAACGGTAACAATTATATTCATATTAGAAGAATAATCCATCCAAATAGTATTCTCATATATAATCATCTCTCCATCAACGTGTCAACTGAGATACAAAGAGCAATGTAGAGTGTCTGACCAGTCGCAGCATCTTTGTAGATTAGTTGCTTTGTAGTGAAGAGACTTTTTTCTTTCTTCTTCAACGAAGAGGATCGGCTGATGAACTTTTACTTTTCTTCCTTTGAGGCTATACAGCTTTGAAATAATCTGTAAGTATGTGGGATGGCGTCGAGGCCGTTGTCTTGTAATTTTGTTCTCCAAAATGATGGCATTGTTATGAAACAACAAGCAGGCCTGGCCTCGCAGCCTGCAACACACACGAGACTCACATTCGACAAGTGGGCCCGTAATCTGAGAAAAAATTCCAAAAGCAAGACTCCACTTTATGCAAATTTAACTTCTGTCTACTAACCCAACACGGGAGGGACATTTTATGCAACATCTCATTGATTTATTGCCTGCTTGGTTATATTCGAATATATATTGAAACAAAAAATCTGCATTAAATATTAATCCTGCATGCTGGACATGTACGGTAATAATTTCTATTTTGTACTTTCATCTTCTCGTGTATATTAAGAGCATGTTGTTGATCTGCGCTTCTCCATAGTTTTGGGGGGTTAGAGAAATGCAGCGGGGACAGAACAGCAGGACTGCCAGTGCAGTATCATATGGTGTGGGTTTCTTTGGGCTTGTAAATATTAGGCAACCGCAAAACTGCACAACAAGATTGAGGAGGCTGGTTTGAACTTCTTTCTTTCTTTGTTTTGTGTTTTTATTCCATTTATTTTTTATGATTTTTTTTTATCATGTGGGGTATTAATTGAGAGGAGTGCATTTTTTCTGTTGCATTTAAATACAACAAACTTTGTGTGTCAAGTGCAATTTTGGATGATGATTTGCAAGTTTTCATTTTGAAGTTTGTGCAGACCTCCCTCCAGGAAGACATACGTACTATGAAACTATATTGTGATATTATTCCGCACAGTGCAAAGTTTTAAGAGTGATATTTGGACACATGTTCTGTGAGGCTCAGGAGACAAACACGTGGCCACAATATTATTGGACCCAGATTGCACAGAATTAAGGCGAGGTTACACTTTTCTACATACTGTTTAGCAGCACACACAGTGTGGGTAAATGCTCTGTGTCATTGTTATTCAACGTGGCTTTTGTGCCACTAATTCAGAAAAGTTATGTTCTGCCTTTCTATTAACTCTTTAACAAACCACATCAAACCAAGACTAAACCTCTCATTCCGATTGGCGGCCACCTGTAGCATATTACACTGAGCCCAATATTAATGATTTATATTTTTAACAATATTTAGAAACAACAACTTACTTGTCAGGGGTTTTATGTAGAGTTAATATGTAAATAGCGCGGGCATTTTAATACAAAGTTTGACTATTAATGTTCTATGTTTTCCTGATTTTTTTTTTCTGCCGGTCAGTAAAAAAGGGGATTCAGGTTGTGCAAATTCTCAAAATGAAAACAATGTTTATGTTATGTAATACGTTTTTGTCTGTTCTATTATTATTTGATGATTCTGGTTCTGCTGGCCAGATGCATAGTTAAAAGTTTTTATTTTAATGATTTAAATTAACAAACTGTCAGATCATATCGAATAAGCATGGTGCTTGCATTTGAACCTATTGTTGAAAAGTCATGCATTTAACAATCTTTGGTTTGTTACTGATTCAACTGTGTTGAAATCGAACTGAAACTGCAGCAGCGGGTTGTTGTTTTGTTTTCACCTATTCCATGTACTACTTTGCGATGATGGGGATCAATTTTCAATCCTGTTTATATGAATAATTGTTAAAATTGAACTGTTCCATTCAGGCTGGTTTCTGTTTTGTCTTATTTTTGGTTGTTTTTTGGAAGAAATTGTTTCCTATTTTGCTTATTAAAGTCATTGAAATGGCAATAATCACCTCTCAGACTTTTTTTCTGCCGCCATAGGAAATATCTGTGATATGATAACAAAGTTAGGCGTAGACTGACATATTACCAGTAATTAATAATCCCACACACACTGCAGTAGTAGCGCCAGAACACACTCACTTCCTGCCAAGGAAAAATAGAGCCAGAGCTATAGGACACTTTTTTTTCATCAAGAACTTATTCGCTAAATTGCGTGAATGCCATTTGTCCTTTGCCTTTATTTTATTTTCAGACTTGAGAATGATGAGGAAACGTTTGGCTCAAAGCCCACTGGTCTACTGTGATTAGATCACCGGGTCTGGTCGTTTATGTGGCGCTGCAGGGAGATTCCTATACATGCTGCTGGCCTCTGCTGGCATGCTGACTTCTGCAGAAACCCCGCCGTCACAAGAGCGCACGGTAAAAGGAGATCTTTGACCTTGCAACATGCCGGAGAAGAGATGAAAATCTCAGATTTACATTAAGTGGTAAAACTATTTTTGCGTCTTCTGGGTGCATGGCTGTGAATACAATAAACGGTTCAATCCGACTGGTTGTTACACAATTTGAGTCTTACACAAAGTCACCCTGTCGCGTGATGATCAGCGGAGCCAGACCTCAGCTTTAATATAATCCCTTATGCGCGCCTGCGGGTGTGATATTTTTATGGTTCACATTAATGGAATTTATGATAGCCATGTGTCAACACGCTTGCAGAAGTCTGTATTCCTTCTTAATCAGTACTGTATGCAAATATGCGCACACAGATCAAGTTCAGGGATTTCAATTAAATGTGCTTTTCAAATAAGAGTTAAAACACATTTGTGATTTCGATACACAAAAATATCAACAAACACTGTCGTTCTTCTATCTGCATGTCCGGGATAGTATGACATAGAAGCAGAGAAGTAGAAGAAGCATAAGGGAGTAAGTGTTGATCTGGTCCCGGTCTAGAGTTTCTGGTGTCAGAACATTATCTGCCCCGTGTCTGCACATTCTCAAGGACAAAACCGCTAGGCAGAGAATCAACCAATGAGACCCAAGTAAGGCGAGTCTAGTTTACATTCTCTCTCTCTCTCTCTCTCTCTCTCTCTCTCTCTCTCTCTCTCTCTCTCTCTCTCTCTCTCTCTCTCTCTCTCTCTCTCTCTCTGGACAGCCACTGCAGCCTGGGGGCATGAGTGCAGTTGGGGTGAGCCAGGAAAAAGAGGCCTATATTTACAGTTATGATAATAACCCCAAAATAACAAAAACAACTGTGTTTAGTTGCTATAGGGGATGATTTTCACCTTCTTCTTCTTCTTCTTCTTCTTCTTCTTCTTCTTCTTCTTCTTCTTCTTCTTCTTCTTCGGATTGTATATAAAAGCTGCAGTGTGAGCGAGCAAGTCAAACACACAGAAGGGGAAACCAGGCTTTGTGCATTATGTACAGTACATATGGTCTATTATTATGATGATCAGAACTCAACACACAGGTTGACGCTCAGCTGGACTCAGAACTCAAAGAGCAGAGCCTGAAAGCGAACATCAGATAAATCAAATAAGCAAACAATAATTTCTAATAAATGTAAAAAAGCTGTCTTACTGTGAACTTAAGAGAGGCTCAAATTAAATGCCTTCTTTATGATAAATCTCTAAAAGCAATACATTAATATAGAACCACTTGAAAAAAGGGGAATCCTAGTAATGTATTGACAATCTGATTTATAAATCAATACAAATAAATTGATCCACTGAGGTGCATTTGTGTAATATTTTGTTGCATTATCACTGATTGCATCATTATTTACTTTTATGGATTATATGTGCATGATTAAACGTTGCAGAGATGACAACTTTTGGACAGATTCTTACCTGCAGGAAGCATTTTAAAATGGTGTGAGGAATAGCATGTTTTTGTTATGAGCCAATGATGTGTAGTGCTTCATAGAGAAACGGATGGTGGAAAATTGTAAAAAGAAAGTAATAAAATAAAATGAATAAATAAATGGGACACAGGAAGAAGCGGAGAAAAGGCAGAGGAGGAAAGTAGAGGAAAACATCAGCCTCAGCTCAGCGGAAGAGCCAAGGACACAATGACCAGGCATACTGTAATGATTTTAGTCTCCGATCACACATTCACGCCCCCCCACAAAGATCCTATCTGCATTCAGCTTGCTCTGCCAGCCTCCACCTCCAGCTCTTTGCAGCAGCAGCAGCAGCAGCAGCAGCAGTGAAGAGCCCAGGCTCGGCAGCCCAAAACCTGGCCTGCTTCTGTTCATCACACTGGACCATCGTTTTTAAGCTGCTCTCAGCTACAGCAGGTCAACGGCTTATAGAAACTCTCCAAGCGTTAGTCTCAGCCCTGCTGCAGGTATTTCAATATATATTTTAAAGCCTCTTAAGTGTGTCTGTGCACATTTCTTGAATGCTCTATACATTCAGACCTGAAACACAATTTGCATCTTGCATAATTTGTAAAAGAATGAGGTGATTCCTTTTTGCTTATACTACTGTATTTACTCCATTCACAGGGCAATATATGGTTATTTTAATTAACCACCAGCTTCTATGCGGCTTAAACTCTGTCTGTGTTATCATGTTGAATTAATTACATTCAGATACAATTCCATTTAGGTATATTGCACACACACACACACACACACACACACACACACACACACACACACACACACACAAACTCACAGATGAGATACACGCACACATGCAGACATACAAGTAGTCCAGTCCACTGCCACACCAGCGGTCTATTGACTTTCATTGGAAGTGACTTCCCTGCTACTCTAAATCACGATGATTTCCCAGGGAATTAAAGCAGGCTTTCCCCAAGGGACACACACACACACACACACACACACACACACACACACACACACACTAGAGAACATTAACCAGTTACTGAGAGGGGTTCTCACAGTGTGTGTTGTGTGTGTGTTCACCTACCAATGCAAACACAATATGAATAGAGGATGAAAGAAATATGTTGCTCTAATTAGCCTTTGTCTATTTGCGTACTTTATACTGCTCAAGTGTCAGTAAAAGTTTGCTTATGTTTTCCAACTACTTACCATATCTCAGAGGTGTGTGTGCATGTGTTTCAGGCTGGCTATTGGAATCTCACAGTTGTCAACACGCTGGACCCGAGTCAATGGCAATCAATCTTCACCATCTTCTTGTCCTTGTCTCTCCCTCATCTCACTCTCCAACCTTCCCTTCATCTTCTCTCCTTCAATCCTCAGCAGAGCCCAGCCCTGTCTGGAGTTCAGATCAAGATGGCATCACTACGTCTGTTATTCATCTTCAGCCGGTTACAAACACACATACACACACACACACACACACACACACACATGAATACAAAAACACACAAATGCACTCTCTTAAACAATTGCACACAAATCAAATCTTATCACTTGTTTGACTAACAACACAGATTGAAACAAACAGGTTAACATAAATCTATCTTCTTACAGTATGTGGTCATTACATGCTGCTATACACACAGATACACACGCATATAAACTAAAACACACTGACCTGTACTTTAATTTAAAGTTTGCGGTTCATTATTTTGTTTTGCATACTATATTTTGATGTGGGAAATCGAACCATATCGTAAAATATGATTTTCCACATAAAAATGTTAGTAACTCTATAAAGAAAACTTTTTCTAACTGTATGTTCATGTTATACTGTAATTACATCATCAATAATGAAAATATCTCAAAAGGCTCCATTTCCACATGGCTGCTGACGAGAAGTAGCCGCTGCTTTCCGCTGACCACGTCCACCGCAGCCTCTCTTTGTGATGAATTTGTACCTTCATGGTCACAACCAGTCAATGGTCTGTATGATGGATACCTATGACCATGGCCGCAGTGAGTCGATGAAAGTGACCCATGTGTACATCTCTGCTTCCGGGATGTGAAACCCAATTCCGGGTGGGATTGATCCATGTCTGGCCGCTGCGAGGATAAGGCCAGGGGGAGAAGATAAGAGCAGACACCGAGCGGTCAATGATACGTTTGAACCATCAACCTCTACTGCAAACAGGACGTTATAATGTCCCCCCACCCCCCAGACTTTTAAAGGTATACAGACCATATTTCATCAGGACATGTGAAAGACGCTTGCTGCCGTTTAAGCACTGCTGACTGTCACTGAAAATCAGTGGTGAAGGAAGTATTCAGATTTAGACTATAAGTAGATTTAAGTAAAAGTAGCAATACTGCTAATTAAAGTACTTTAATTAGTTTTTAAGTAATTAATAGGGGTACAAGTTACTTAAAGGCAGAGTTGGTAGCTATTTCCAATATACACTTTTTTATATAATGTTTGAAAGGGTCTTTACACCCGGACAGCAATAAATAACCGGAGATGGGAAGTAACGAAGTACAAATACTTCGTTACTTAACTCAAGTAGATTTTTCAGATATTTTTTACTTTACTTCACTATTTATTTTTGCGCCGACTTTTTACTTTTACTCCTTACATTTTTAACACGAATATCGGTACTTTCTACTCATTACATTTTACAAAATCGGCTCGTTACTTTAGTTTCAAATAATTTCAGTGGAGTCAATACCGAATTCAATCTAATTGAATGGGAATATACGTTGTTATAATGTGCTGCAAATTGTGCCAACCGAAACACCACGGACTGCTGGCTTTCAAGAATTTACCATCAAATTTATAAAAACATATAGAGGTAAATGCATCTTTTTGTTGTTATCAAAAGCTATTTGTTGTTTGTTTCAGTAACTTTATTAAGTTTACGTTAATGGTCAGTTACATTTTAATTTTTTGGGCTTTTCTGCCTTTATTTGACAGGACAGCTAGGTGAGAAAGGGGAGGAAGACACGCAAGAAATTGTCACAGGTCGGATTCGAACCCTGGACCTCTGCGTCAAGGCATAAACCTCCAAGTATGTGTGCGCATGCTCTATCCCCTGAGCTAACCCGGCCACAGTTGCATTTGTTTTCCTGCTAGCAATGACGATGCCTTGGTTCGCTAGCATTTAGTTAAGTAACCCAAGTAACGTTAAGGTTAGCGAGCGTTCAGTTTATTTGAAAATAATCTAATACTAGCTGATACAATATCTGCATGTATAGCTTTATATTAAAAATTAATTCAGTAACTTATAACGTTACTTGGTCTTGTCTCAAATCGACTTTATTTTGGGCTAATGTTAACGTTAATGTCTCAAACCTCTCAGACATAAGTTAGAGGACTCATGTGTGAATTCTCACAGAATCACAATTGAATTCATATCTTGCTACTCAGTCAGAATCTTATTAACCTGGAGTCCCAGTCTCTGTCACAATAATCATATATGTGATGTTTTAGGCCTATTGGCAGACATCCATTTAAAATGTAGGCAATGGCATATAAAGAGCCTTTTTTCCATGTCCACTGAAGTTTCTCAGTTTGCACTCTAGTACCATTTGTGTGGTCCAGGTAGCTTTGCATAAAAAAATGGTTGTCATTCACAAGGCTACTTTTACTTTTATACTTTAAGTACATTTCCAAGCATGTACTTTGTTACTTTTACTTGAATAAAGAAGTTAAATCAGTACTTCTACTTTTACCAGAGTATTTTTTTAACACAAGTATCTGTACTTCTACTTGAGTACAGGAAGTGAGTACTTTTGCCATCTCTGTAAATAACTTCTGAAAAAGGAGCAAAAAAGACCTGTCATCTGTAGCTGCTGTAATCCTGTAAAAACGCCCACCAATCACTGCCTCGCGGTCCGCTTGGAAAGAACCAATGAAATGCCTCCTTGCCCCGCTGCGCGTACTCTACCCCTCCTGTGTACAAGCCTGAGCTCAATGTGCATCGTCGCCGCATTGCTAACAGTAGTCATCTTTGTTTTAAACATTAAGTATTATACTATTAGGTGTTTGCTTATCGGTGAATGACACATGAATCAAAATTGCGGTCCTTTCTCCACTCTGCTCTGAAGCAGCAGTGCTTGTGGGTCGGAGCCCCGTGGACAGGGGGAGGGGTCAGACGGAGCCCTGAGGAGATGCTACTTTCAAATCTTGCTAGCTTTTCTACATTACCAACCCTGCCTTTAAGTAAAAGTACATATGTATTATAAGTATTACTTAAAGTCAAGTACATAAAAGTACTTATAATGCAGGAAAATGGATCCTGTGAGTGGTATACTATTAAATATTATCTTATTGGATTATCATTACTGATGTATTTGTGTAAGTAGCATTTTACTGGTGTAATTGGTCGAAGTGGAGCTAATATTAACTATTTTATATACAGATAGGTAGTTTAATCTATAACAGTACATCATATTTTACAAGGTCAATATATGTGATGTACAGTATGTAAAAACTTGATTTGGAAAGTAGCAAGTAACCGTGTTAAATAAATGTAGTGGGGTAAAAGTACAATATCTCCCATTGAAATGTAAAAACGCAAGAAAAGTACAAGTACCTCAAATTTATACATAAGAACATACTGCAGTAAATGTACTGTTATATTCCACCACTGCTGAAAATATCACAGATGGGCTCAGATGAATCACAGAGTAAATTAATGCAGAATCATCTTGCACAAAGCATGAATATGATCCAGTTAGTGCAGAAACAATAAGTCTGTTACAGATAATTAATTGACAATAATTTTGATAATCAATTTATCGTTCGAGTTATTTATTGAAAATGTGAAAGATTAGCTTGTTCTAGCTCCACAAAAATCGATTTTGATTTTATTTCAATTATGTGTTTTATTTAATTGTAAATTGAATATCTTTGTGTTTTTGACTGTTGCAATTTGAAGACGTCATCTTGGACATTTCCAATATTCTCTGACAACATTGTTTTTGCCATGTAATAGACTAAACGATAAAGCACCCCAAAAAATCCGTAATTCATCAAATTAACATATTCCAAATCCAATCATCTTGGCTAAAACGTCTACAAAGACATATGTTCTATTAACCAATACACTATAGATGCATATCACACCAGTCAATTAACTCTACCGAGTACGTGGACTGTCTTGCATGAGCACTGTTGGTGTGTTGTATCATCTCCTCCCTGTGTACTCTGCTGGCCTGTTGTCGCCCTAGGATGTGAAGTAAATAATTGAATGGATCCATTAATAAATAAAGTGCAGGGGAGAGAGGAAGAGGAGGGAGGGAGAGGAGAGATGGGAGAGACAGGTCACTCATCTTTACAATCACCGTGCAGGGAGTGGCATGACTGCAAACACACTGCCACATCTCTCTCTCTCTCTCTCTCTCTCTCTCTCTCTCTCTCTCTCTCTCTCTCTCTCTGTGCTCTTTCTCTCCATAGGAGGTGTCTGGACATAATAGGCATTAGCTGTAGTGAACTCTGACTCTGAGCTTAGAGCAGGATGTGGCATTTCAACACATTTCCTCTCTGATCCACCGGGACATGGCTAGTTCCTGTAAAACAGGTGGAGGGAGGTAACATAGAGCGACTAGCACAGAGGCAGGCCAAGTCTACCTTCGACCCAGCCAAACTGCTTTCCAGTAGGCCTTGGTGAATTCCAGTTGGTGGGTGTTACTCAATATGCTGTAGCCTGCTATTTAATATAAAAACCTGCCAAGGGAGCCTTAACTTCAAAAGCGAAAATGAAGTTGTGGTTTTGAACCATATAGAATTTAAAGAGGGTTAATTATCAGATATTGAAAAGCTGCTGTACTTTGCTGTTACAGTAGGTGCCTTTTTGGCTGCAGATGATTTCATTCTAACTTCGTCTTCCTCCTCAAGATCACAGACATCATATGTATTTATTTCTGCCTATATTTGTCTGTTGTTTGGGAAACAAATCAAAGGATGCAACTCTGGAGTGAAACACCAAATGAAGAGTTTGAAAGTTATACTTACAAAACAAAAAAAGCTGCACTTAAATCACATTACTGCTCTTACATGCCCAGAAAGTATATATTTTTTCCTCTCTACTAATTCTACACTAATGCTCACTGACTGCTTTTTGCTTGCTCTCACCCATTCAACCCATTCTCGCATTTGCTCTCTTGCTTTCCCCTTGTTTTCTCTTTCTCCGGGCCTTAGTTTTTTATTTTACAGCCTGATCTCTATTTAGATTTCCTCGTTTGGAGTTGCCACAATGCTCCCTGCTGCCAACATCTGTAAGTGGTTTGGAGGCAAGAGACACTATGGAAAAACATCAAAAAATAAAAAGCGCAGAACAGCGCTCTACTACCAGGGTTAGATAGAACAGAGGCTGTGAAAAGGATACAAACTGCTCTGCGATCAGAGGCACACGCAGCTGGCAGGCCGGGCTCCGTCTGACTGAAAGCATAAGTGAATTCAGATAAGTGTCTGAATCAGGGAAACACATACACTATACATATATATTCTGTGCAACACTCTGCATAAATGTAATACCTGCACATACTGTACTGTAGCTTAGATGGGTGGGGGTGGTGTGTGGAGTTCTTGGGACCCCACAGTTTGGGGTTTACTGAGGATTGACCTCAATCACGTGTCAGGTTTTAGGCAGATTGGATTTAAACTGCAGCACTTTTAAAGAGATTATGTTATTGTAAGAGATTAGGGGAAGTAGATACATTGAAGGGAGCTAATGAGGGGTTTCTCCCCTCCCCAGCTGCCAGCCTAATTCAGTGCTCACTGTCCTGTTGATAATACACACTACAATAGTATTACTGTGGCATTAGAGGCTTTACAGTGTTGTGGCAATGAGAGCCCCTCTGTTGATAGTGTGGTAGAAGTTCAGATGGTTGTGTATTGCATTTACTATACCAGTTTGTGTCAGCATGTGGCGGCTCTTTACACACGTGTAAGAGTCGAGAGAGAGAGAGAGAGAGAGAGAGAGAGAGAGAGAGAGAGAAAGAGAGAGAATGGAGAGTTTGTGTGTACAGTAGGGTCTCATTAGGTAATGAGGATGATTACGCTGCATTAGGTGGTGGAGAAAAGAGGCAACAGCCACAGGATGGGGTGGGAGGGGAGAAGAGAACATGTGTCTGTGATTTGCGGCATAAGCACATACCATTTAATTGACACAAGCTCTCTCTGCCTCCTGATTGGTGCAGAGCTGTCCTCTGCATGTCTGCTTGGCTCTCTCTGTCCTTGACTCGGAGGGCAGAGAGACAGATGTGGTGTGAAAGGGGCGGAGTAGGGGAATATAGGGAGTGCGGAAAGGTACTGGACTAAAAGTCGGCTGCAGAGAGTGGAATATTGGACGCGTGTAAAAGTGTTTTGTAGGTCAGTCCGTCGCAGCCATGTAGAGCAGGAGAGGAAGATGGAAAGGTTTTGTCTGGGAGTCCCCATGACAGATTGCTAAGTAATGTTATATGACTCTTCTAAAGGAGTAGTGGAAAAACTACGACAGCATTGTCCAACATAGAGGAGCAGTTGGCTGGATGTGTGAAGCCAGACTTCCCCTTGCATGGAGCTACCCTCTCTATTCCCCTTCTATAAGTAGGCAGGTATTTTTACCCAGGATAAAGTGCTGACCCAGTCTCAGGTAATCACACCCCTGTTGGGCTTTGGCACAGACATGTCAGGGCGGTGCTGAGTGCACCTTACACCCTAGCTACGGGTAAACCACACTTATCTAACTATTTACAAGCGAGTATAGAGCCTCGCTCCACATGAGAGAGAGGGAGGAGGGCATACCTTGGCAAAGCCAGGATACTTTCCTCCTGGCAGAGGCCCACTGACATCCCATACCTCATCAAAGAACACAAAAAGTGCACAAAAGAAAGGAAACTATATTCCATATTTATGCAGAGGGTGTAATCAAAGTAAAGAAAAAAGCAACATAAAACTGCCAAACCAAAGGATTGGGCAATGTTGTGCCTGTGTGTGGTACATTTTTCTGGCATGAATTCAATCCAATAATCCCTAAGAGGGTTAGGCATGTTCTAATCACTTCTAACTTAATAATGTTGAATGATCATGAATGATGCATATCTTTCTCTGAAGCGGTATTTCAAAGAAAACAATGTCTCTATTAACATGGGTGGATATGTGGATGCTTTAAAATGATTTGAGGAGCATGACACTGACTTTGCTTTTAGAAAGGGTTGTTAATAACATAATAATATACTACCAATATATGATCCTATCTAAACATACTGTACATGAAGGTATTTAAGCTCTAAAGCCTGGCCCAATGCCAATAGAACCTGATGGCATTTGGGCAGAGTTCAGTTTTATTATCCGCCTCAAATAGAAATAGTACCAGTGAACATGCAATGTTACTAAATATGGGTTAAAACTACAATGATAGACTAAATACAATGCACACAGATAATTGGGTCCTTGTCTTGTCACACACACGGTACGAGTAGGCTAATGGCAAATCAACAGGTTGCAACTTGCCCGCTTGTTTGACTGTATTGCACAGATAGTTATATAAAATATTTAAAAAAAACAATGTGTAAGGCAGAACTTCCACCAATGGTAGTAATCTGCATTTGAGAACACTTTCGAACATTCTTTCTGTCAGTGTTTTTGTCACAACAAGGAAAAGTGACCTCTGACTTCAATAGAGAAAAAGACCATTACAATTTAAAGACTTTCAAACATTGGCTTTAGACAGAAAAAGTTTTTAGTTGTCGGGCCAGTCTGGACTCTTGCCAGCCAATTAGGCCGGGTCAGACTATGGCCAAATGTTTAAGCCAATGCAGTACTTCCATGAGCTCTTTACTAGCTCCAGAAGGATGGATGGTTCAAATTATAATCACTTTGAATCATTCTGTTTAGCAATGATTACTCTTTGTGTAAAGACTGGACCAAAACCATAACAATAAAAACATAACCCACCACCACAAGGCAAAGTAATTACATTGGTGTTTCATTTATCATAACCATACCCTGTATTTAGTGTTGCTGTCAGGATGATATTAGCCCTGTTTCAGACTCCATGCCATGTATAGTCTTCCACAACATGTCTTTAAGAGAAAAGTCTGCACTAAAGCCACTGAACATGTGTTTTTCAGACTTTGTCTGTGAGCCGTGCAGGAAATCTTTAGACCCAGTTGTCTTTAAGAGACTTTCTCCAGAATCTATATATCTTCTCTCCCATTAAATTCATGTTCTATGGAAACTATGTGCTGTGTGTTGCTAGGCAAAGCAGGGGCTAAGGGAAATAGCTGTGGTCAAACCATAGTCCTTGAAAGACAGGAGGAGAGGAAAGTAAGAAGACAGAGGAGGACAAAAAAAGGAAAAGTAGAGCACTTTCTGAATTTGAATCATTTACCTATGTGCGGACACACTCATATGTGCGTGCACATACACATAAAGGCATGTGCATGCACAAACACGCACTAGGACTGTTCCAGCTGAGGTGCCATGTGTTATAATGTGCTGGTGGGAATGCGCCACTGCACGTTAATTCTCCCTTCACGCTTGCGTTGAGGAACACAGAGCCTCTAATTGATGCTAAACAAACTGCTGACCCAGACTCAGGATGAAGGTCTGTCACTGATGCACACGCAGAAACACACACTGGTACACAAACCATAAAATAAACTATTTGCCCCAAATTCACAAAACTCCAGCTGAACAAATCCAAGGTTTCCTAAATTGTCGCGCACTTTTTTTGTGTTCTATAAGAGGCTTATAGGTGCAGAGCTTAAAAGTCATCCATTGCATGCACAAGAATGACACACCTAGGTGGCAATGTCCTTGGCTTTTTGAGGTACATTTGGGAGTGTGTGTGTGTGTGTGTGTGTGTGTGTGTGTGTGTGTGTGTGTGTGTGTGTGTGTGCCTTCTGGAGGGTGGGGGGGGGGGGGCCTTAGAAGGTAAACTCCTACTCATCCTTGTCACACACAGGCATACATACACACATGCCGGCCCCTAAAGGAAGCTCCAGGGAGGCACAACGACGCCTTTTTGCAGGGCAGATTTCCCATGTCTCCCTGCTCCAACAAACAGATAGATCATCTCAGTACAGTCTGCTGAATGAAGGGCAAGTGCATGCACGCCATGCAGAGAGAGAGAAAAAGAGGGAGGGAGAGAGTCAAAGAGTGGGAAAGAAGTTAAAACCCAAACCACTTCTTTCCTTTCTCTTTTCACACTTTCCCCTTGTCTCATGTCTCCCATGTCTTTCCCTCTCTCTCTCTCTCCCTCTGTACACTCCCCTTTTTCTCTCCCTCTCTCCGCAGAGGAATCCAGTCTCTCCGTTGGGATTGGAGCTCTTTGAAGGTGATCCAGAACTGTACTGCTCGCTGCCTCTGCTCTCCTCCCTACCTCCATCTACCCCCACCCCTCTACCCTCCACCCCCACCCCTCATCCCTCAGGGGGCCTGGATCCCGCTCAACCGAGAGCAGCCATGCTCCAAATCCAGGCCCGGGCTTAACACTCCTGCCGCAGGCCTTGCTGATTGTCCCACTGCACCACAGTGAAACAGAGAGGTGGGGGGCCTGGGAAGAGGAGAGCAAGATGGGAAATGACAGAGGAAGAAACAAGGAAGGTGTGGGGTAAGAGGTGTGTTTGGTCAAATATATATTTAAGGGTTTTTTAGGGAGATGCTGCAAACTTTCTCTAAATCCAGCACTCCTCTTCCTCACCGATCATCTCTCCCTTTTCCCCTCTCTCATTCACATAACTGTTTATTTTCCCTTTCATTTCATCTTCACACTCCCTCCCTTTTTCCATCTAACTTCCCCTCTCTTCCCTTCCCCTCTTCCCTCCATCCTAAGGGCAAGCTCCTCGCAGACTCGTCGGACTGGTTTCTTTGGCACACCTCGAACACACAAACACACACTCGGATGCCAACTTACACTCAGACACATACCCCTTCACCTTTAAAGAGGGTCATTTACTCAATGCCTCAGAGTCGAGCAGGAAAAGACAGAGAATGACAAACAGACAGAGGAGGAAAAAAAAGAGAAAGACACAGATAAAGGGTGGGAGTGAACTGAAGACATGTGCATTCCTTTGGCTTGCCTGGCTCGGGAGCACAGGAGACGTGTTGCTGGCTGTTCGGTTTATTATCCCTAAGCCATATGGGTTGGCAAGCTTTTGGGGCGTGTTAGGATACATTTGTGTGTGTGTGTGTGTGTGTGTGTGTGTGTGTGTGTGTCAGGGTAAGGCAGAGAGTGTGAATATACTTACATTATGTCTTTTATCACCTACAATACGCATCTGTATGTGTGTGTTCCAGGCAACAATAACCAGAGAAACCACACTTCAAGATTATTGCTTTCAATAAAAGATAAGTAGCTTCCAGTACCTCTTAGCCTACATACCAATTTCTACCACACATTCATACACATGCACACACAAGCAAATTTACACACGTTGTTAATTCCAGCTATTTGTGACATAAATGGTTTAATTGCAATTTAATTGTAATCACATGATGGAAGGTACCATCCAGTTGTCGTTTTGATACGGCTCCATTTGATATTTGAGGATAGTTCAGGCTTACAGTATTGCAGCTTGAGTGTAATTTTCATAGCTGTGGTCATTATTTATATCGGTTATGATAACATTGTACCCACAAAAGTAATTGCTGAGTTGTGGGAATGCAGTGACATCGCTACAACAAAGTCAAATGAGGGAAAAAAACACAAATGATCGGACAATAAAACAGAAAGCAAACGGTTTAGCCAGATTAGGTAAACTACTTTATGTGCAGGTAAAACCCAAAGCGAGTGCACCTGAAAGCCAGTAATAATCCCTCTGTGAGCGTTCACAACTACAGTAAGTAACATAGTACATACATAGTAACATTTGTTGTCCTCTATATAGTAGATATATGTTTAAGTTTGCTTATACTTCTTTAGCTGTATGTCTGTATCTGGATTGATTGATTCTAAGTATATTTGGCAAACCTAGAGATGTGTTTAACACATTTATGATCATCTGATGACCCGTGCTTGTTGCCATTGGACTTCATTTTAGCGATGTTGCCTTGTTCCCTAACCGTACAAATTATGTTTATATACAACTAATTTGAGACAGCAAGTACATTTTGAAGGAAACTTAATGTACACCGGATTATGCTTTCTATTAACATATTGAGGCAATGTTAATTAATGTATCTGGCAAGTAGCAAAAATTTTGATATTAAGCATATCGATAGGTGTATTACATTTCTTTCCCGCCAAAACATCCAATCAGCTCAATGCAATACAATAACCGCTCATAGTAACTACAGCATTATTAAAGGTGCAATATGTAATATATTTACTGTATGTAATCAAAAAATGACCACAACGTGTCATCAGATATTAAGGAAACATGCTAAGTTGAAAAACTATGTTTTCTGACAACAATGCTAAAGCCAGTATTTTCTCCTTTTGAACTATCCATTCCGTGACAGAATGTCTGTTTGTGTTTTGGCCTGTGTGCTGGTATCAACTGCCCAGTTTGACAGCCAGGCCGGGTTGCCAAGAAGCAGCAAACAAACGAAAAGGATCAACGGAGATAGATTCATTCTAGCCGCCCAAAAGAATCTTTCTAAAAGGTTGCATAACCAGAGACGAGGTCAAACACGGGTAAATATTGGAGATGCATTTAAAAGATAGAGGCAGCTTAGAGCCTCAAAGCCTCAAACCGAGTTGACTCATTTCCTGAACAGGTAAGCGTTGAGCTTCATTCATTTATATCACGGCTGACGTAGGGATAGTCATTTCCATTCATTTCAACATTCATGTGCTCACAATACATTATATAAAGTACTCGAGTTAGGTACTCGCAAAAAAATTTAGACAGCCAGTGAAGTGATCCTGACTGGTGCTAATACTGCCATGCTAATACACGCTAACTGCTAATGTAGGATCTATGACATACGCCAGAAACGGCAAGTTTGACTTCCTCATAACGAAAACATGCAATTCAACACCCCATAGTTTGAATTGTTGGATTGGGACACAGGGCCAGATGTACTAACGCTTTTGCGCCCACTTCAGGCGTATTTGTTTCGCAACGTGCACGTAAAAGCATGGCGAGGTATGTACAAACAGGCTGCACTGAGGTAAAAGCGCAGAATGCCTGTCGCAGGGACTGAAAATGGCAAATTGTGCTTTTCCGTGTCATGCATATGCATTCATGGGAGGGTGAAGGGGAAAGTGGGAGTTTCCCATAAAGAGTGCACCTAATTATGTATTCCGCGGTATGTACAAAAAACGCCTGTGAAAGCGTGGGTTTCCTCGCATATGCCTCCTGGTGAAATGGCAGCAGTAATCCGAGCAAGACGGAGACATAGGCCAAGGAGACAAGCTAAAAGGATTTTTGCCACAAGGATCACACTTTTTCAGTTGAGTGAACACAAAATCATTAAGCGTTACAGATTAAGCAGCCATGCAATATTACAGTTAGGCTACTGGAAGAAATCAAAGATGACATCATATCTCCGACTCGATTCACATTCCATTCCAGCAGTTGTTAAACTCCTCGCTACATTACAAATATTGGCATCAGGATAATTTCAAACAGTCATAGCATCAGCAGTGGGAATATCGCAGCCTGCATTCAGCCGTATCATAGCACCAGTACTTAACGCTTTACTACAGCGCCCTAGTCAATACATACAATTCCCCACCACTAATGCCAAAATAACACGCATCAAGCTGTTACCTCATAAACAAGCAAGACAAGATCAACTTCGTTATCGCTAAATCTTTGTTTTCGCTGTTTTGACTGACTTGGTGGCTGATCCATGATAGAAAGATGCACGCAATTTACGGTATAGTGGGCGGAGAAAGGCGCCGATTACCCGATGAACTGCAGGTTTGGTAAATACGTACATCTGGCCCACAGTGTTCTCTACAGGTTTCTTTGCAATGTATGTAACGTTATGTTATGTTTTTGTGGCTAACCATCGCCAGCTTCAAGGTTATGATATGTTGAACAGTAACATGATTCCCACTTTCTTACAAACTGGCATGCAACCATAATGTGTAATGTACTGACTGTACAGTGTATAGACAGTATAGACTGTATAACGGGTCTGGAAGTAGTAGTACCGACAATCTCCCCCTTACCGAAATTGTTCCCCCGCTTCTGTTCAGCGGGCATAACCATCAGACAGTGACTGTGCCCTGGGTACAGACAACCGTGAGGTCGCAGTCTTTTTAGCCGCTGTTATAGTGACGTTAAGCTGGGAAAAGGTGGCTGTCAGTTGGGCACAAAGCACCACAAGGTCGCGGTCTTTTTAGTGGTCGTTATTGTTGCAGTTAGTCAATAAAAGGTGACTGTCAGCCGGGTACAGAGCTCCGCGAGAGCACAGGCTTTTATAACCATCAACATAGAAGCATCTAGCAACTCCGCTGTGGAGTAATGTCTGGCAATGCAAGACTAGCATCAAGCTAACATTGACATTGTGTGACGTTGGGTTTAGCGTTCTCAACCTGGCAACCCCCGTGAACTTCGACGCTGGGGTGGAGGGGCGGGGGGAGACGATTCTTTTCAGTATTTTGAATTTGGACTGCGGTAACCATTTTAAATGCTTGCTGTCAGTATTACATATTGGACCTTTAAACATTTATGGTTATGTTTAGGCACTGGCAGCACTTGGTTAAGGTAGGAAAAGGATTGTTGTCAGGTTTAATGCAATAAGACAACATGTTTATCAATATTTGACAAAAAACATGATCTTTCCTCAGCTTTAACCAAAGTTTTGTTGCCTAAACCGAACCACAGACGGGAGTGTGGATGCAAACTCTGGTCTCTGGTGTCAAAGTCCTGCACCTTTCACCTGGATCACCTCCCTCACAACTCATAAATGTTGCTCATCATCCACTTAAAAAAAAAAAAAAAAAAAAACGTTGCCTATGGACATAATCCAGGCAGCGATTACGTTTTTCATCATAACTTAATTGGGAAAACAATTTAGATATATATACATAGAAGTATTTACTAGGAGACAGGATTGGTGTTCCCAGATCTCAGCTATTAACAGCGTGACTACATTGTTATTATTCTCAATAGGAGTGATGGCTGAAGCTAGAAAAATAAGACTTAGGTTGTTATTTTTCTGCATTTCTCAGTTTTTTCCTCTGTCCATTGAAATTCTTCTGACTCTGTTACTTTCATCTTAATCACCTCTTTCTGGCTTCTCCCTGTTCTGCCCCTTCAACGTCACAAGGGTCAGCAGCGCTGTGCACGCTGAGTGGAGTGGGACTGGTGCTGAAGGTGTGTGCCTTTTGTGCATATGTGTATGTGTAGGAGCAAGCTATCTATAGCCTGTGTATCCCTAGGGATTTGAGTCTTAAACTCCATATTCATGACACATCACTGTGGGGATTAGAAGGGCATCATCAGATAGAGGGGCTTACGTCAGCGGGCACACACACACACACACACACCCACACACACACACACACACACACACACACACACACACACACACACACACACACACACACACACAACGAAAGAAAACAACACAGATACACACTCTCAGCAGCAGTCTTACCCTGAAAAGCATAGCATGTACACTTTCCAGGAAGTTTTTCACTTACTTCTGAAGGAAGTGTCTTTCTTCCATACATGCACAGCTGGTATGTTCTGGCAGAGCAGCCAGGATAATTGCTTCGTATCACTAACCGGAATAGTTCAGTGTTAATTTGAGCTATGATTATTTACCTATTTGGAACTACTTTAACAGCATTCATCTCGCATAGCCAATTCAAACACTTCGAGTTGGACCAGGGAGTGCAAACTGTTGAGATGAGAACAAACCAAAATGTGTGAGGTGGAGGTGGAGTGGGTGTGCAGGAGCCACGTGGAAGCTGATCCGCAGGGGAGGTGGAAAGGGAGGGGGTGTTATAGTGCAGGCAGCATGGATCTATGTTGTGATTGTTTGTTCATGGCTATGTGTGCATCCATGTGTGTGTGTGTGTGTGTGTGTGTGTGTGTGTGTGTGTGTGTGTGTGTGTGTTTGTGTGTGTGTGTTCTTATCTCCTCTGGCCCACAGCAGCAGGAGCATCAGAGGAAGCACAGCCTTTCCTTCCTGTGCCTTTCACACTGTCACAACACACATGAGCCATAAAACTCTGTGGCTCCGGCTAACGTATAGAGAGAGAGAAGAGAGAGAGAGAGAGAGAGAGAGAGAGAGAGAGAGAGAGAGAGAGAGAGAGAGAGAGAGAGAGGAGAGGGGGGGAGTGAGTGCAGAACATGTGTGTGTGATTTGTGGCATACAGCACATACCATTTAATTGACATAATCTCCTTCTTCTGTTTGGCGCAGAGTTGTTTTCTACTGGGAGGACAAACAGGGAGCATTTGAGGGCGAGATGGAGAAACAGCTGAGGTGAGTAGGGAGGGAAAATGGCCTAGCAGTAGTAGAGGGTACTGGGACAGTAGATGTTCAGTATGGGCTGGTGCCCTCCACGGGGGAGCTGAGGAAGGACACTTCTCTACCCTACATTCTGCACCTGGTGCCGGGCTCTGGCAGGCAGCCATTCTCCCGCTTCACCCTGTGTTATCCATCCACTGCTCAACAGCACCTCAGCCTCCCTCGGTCATCCCTCTGTGTCAGTCCCAGAGTTGTCAGCAGCGCTATCATTCACAGAGGCCCACTGAAAAATTTAATAATTGAGAAATGTTATGGGTGAGTAATTGTCAATTTCTGGTGTGAAATGTGTTTGTAAATTCGTTTTATGGAAATGATCCTCATTTTGATCTAGTTATATGCTGTTTATCTCTGTCTGCATGAATGACACAGCATCATCAAGGAGAACGGGTGGAAGAAGATTAAGATGGTCTTTCAAGTACCAGGTGATACAACTTGACAAAGAAAAAAACTCTTAACGTACAGTGAGAATATTGATTTCAAATGCGTTTCAACTGTCTAGTCTCAACAGTCGAGGATGTTTACTGAAACGTTTTGAAGCAGCCTATGCACCTTTTACTCACAGTTTCCTTTAGCGCAGTATAGCAGCCATAGTCCACTCTGCTTCAGATAAAAACTCTCTCTGCTAAAGTCAGAAAAAATTACTACACTTTTATAAAACACATTAACTTCTGATTAAAGAGCCATATCATCGCTTATAATCTTCACAAATCAGTTTCTTGGGGGAAAGCCTGTTATTGGTAGATGATGTTTACATTTGCTCCATTATCAGTGGATATATCACATGCACATGACTTATCAACTCTCATGTGAATTTGGCCTTCTGCAGTCTGTCAAACATCACATTCACTGATCCTTCGGCTACATTTACAAATGCTGTACTAAAGAAATAGATGTGTAACCGTTCTTAGCTTGACATTCATCAAATGTGTTAAAACCTTAAAATTGTATTTTTCAGTGACAAACAGCTAGCTAACGTGCTATTACTTGATGTTATTACTATGTCAGCATAAGCTTGCCAAAAAAGGTAACTTTTGCTCAAGACAAACTGTTTTATAATAATTCCTGCGCAACCACAAGAGGTTAAATAAGGACATATTGTGCCAGGCTTACATATAGAAGCTTTGAAAACGTATTCAATTAAAAAGCACTCTACATGTGGCCTTTCATCTTTCAGTATTGATAACTTGCTGTGCCCTGAAAGATGACTTGATTCAAAAGTACGGTTAACCTTGGTATTCTACGTTTTTTTAAGTAGCATATAATACTATATATATAAAACTTGTGACAATTACAAAAAAACTTGCCTCCTGATGCATGTTCTACATATTATACGTTGATCTGTATTGTATGTTTAGTTTCCACCAATGCTTTCTTGTTGAAAAACTGTATAATATGGTACTTCTGGCAGAGTTTTGGAGTAATGAGAAGTAAGAACTTAGGAACAGTGCTGGGCTGTGTGGGGATCTTGGCATAGTGGCCACATTCAGAAATGCAGGTCACATGATGTGCATGGGCCCAAAAAGACTTTTTCCCATACACAATTCTAAAAAAAAAACTTTCCAAAGCTACATTACCACAAAACAAGAAGGTGCTGGATGCAATATCTTTTGATCACAAAGACCCAAAGAGACGGCAGTCAAACAATGAATACATTAGTCACAAAAACTCCAAAATGCTCCTCTGCATTATTACTGTACAACTTAAGCCATTAGGTCCAACAAAAATCAAAGACTCGGTTTATTATTTTTGGACCATTTATGTGTGGAAGTGTCAACTGCCTTACAGGACTTGTGTAACGTGAATTCTCTAAAATGGAAGTAGTAATACTGGATCCTTTGAGAGCGATATAAACACTGCCCTAATCAATATAAGTACAATATACAACAAACTGTATGTAATTTTTTTTTGCTTTACACAACTAGTGTGATGCCCGTTTGGAGCATGTGCCTGTTCGGAACAAGCCAAATTCTTGGTTCCCAGTATTCTTTTTTCACAACTTTATCTAACTATAAGCGTGTGTTACACCTTTCCTGTTATGGGCTCCCAGACCGTGATCGGGAAGCACAAGGGAGACGTTCCCTCCAGGGCCGATGCTCTTTCAGAGGTAACACCTCTTCTATCTTTGCCATATCTGTTCCCTAACAGACGTTAACGTTAGCTAGCGTCTACCTAACGTTGACGTTAGCTAGCGCTAGCTGATACTAGCGATTTCTAGTCGGTGACATATTTTGGGCTTCATTTAATAAACATAACCTGTAGTAGTACACATTCGTATGTGTATTGTTTTCATTACAATTACCGAACTGGTACGAGTTCACGGGTAGTAAGTAACGCGTGTGACTGCCATTCCAGGGCACTTTCACAGGTGGAAGGTTGTGAAAACACGAGTTACGGGTTGCCTGGAACGCGCCATAACTTATGATACTCTTGTAACACGCGGTTCAATCAAGCGTGGCCGTGGCTTATCTAGAGATTTGGCTAGTCCCCTTTTTCTCATCTAGCTGTCACACATCCAGGTAGCGATGTGGCCTGGGCGGGGGGAGCAGGGAGCCCAGCTCAGCCTGCTGGGTAAGCTGCTACAGCACGCAGAACGGCAGGAGAAATGTGTGCAACCACCGGCAACAAAACAACGTGCTGGAAAGCCCATGAGCCTGGGTGTTCATCTGACATGTGTTTGTGTATGATTAATTTCATCATTTGCATGTAGGGTAGACAGCAATCAGTTTTGGGCCGATGATCACTTTTTAGCACGACACTGGTCAACCCGGAAGCCCACTGCAAAGACATGCTGCTCTCAGTTCCGTCTAGGGATGTAGCAACTCCCCGCCCCCGCTGCTGTACTGCACATGCGGGAGACAGACACATGCACAGAGATTCCTCGATTTATAGTTGGATATACCACAAATCTAAACACACAATATATAAAACTGTGGGAAATGGGAAATAAATGTGTATATAGGTGGTGTTGTACTACACACGTGCACACACACACAAACACACTCTTTCCATAGAGTACTGAAGTGGGAACGGTGCCAAACCAACACTTCATTTCAATTTCAAATCCGAGGCCTGACTTTGACCTTTCAACATAAAACTAGTTATAGACTCTTTCTCAAATCACTCCACACCTGTTATGCTGCTTGTCAACACACACACACACACACATACACACACACACTCCTCCTCTTCATCTAGCCTAGGATTTCAATCAGATTTTTTCTTTTTCATTTCTGCAATTGCGTACACCCTCAAACCTCATCTTCTGACGACTTCCTAAGTCTTATCATGAGTAACCGTAAGTAAGTGACTTGCACAGCTCATCCTTGGTTACTTCCTGTTTCCTGTGGCCTTTGAGCAGCGCTTCCTGTCTCTGTGAGTTGTGTGGAATGTCACTTTTCATCATTACGGGACATTGACACATCTGTCACAGAAAAATGTGAGAGCGTTTCTCTCCTCTGTTAAACTGTCAACACTGATTGTGTGAAAAAGAGAAAAAAATAGAGGTAGGAGGGAAAGTGAGAAAAGTGACAAAAAGGGTGTGGGTAGAGGAATTTCATCAATATTTGCTTACTTGCATACTAGAGATTTTCAAGATGAATTTCACTAATAATGCCAAAGATCCCTGTAGGTATACCTTTAGGAAACATTTAGGGAAACTTTATTTATTTCAGGATGTGATAGTGACATAACCAGTGATGTAAGACCAAATTTCTCACTTCATCTTCCTAATGTTAAGTTTTCTGATCACCAAATGGCAGTTATGCAACACCAGTGATGGGAAGGGAGTGTGTTGCTCTAAGCCAGAGGAAGGGCGTGTGAGTGTAAAATAACACCAAAAACTACACCAAAGGAAGAGAAGGAGATGGAGAAAAAAAAGAGTGGGAGGAAAGTGGGAGATGGAGAGGGGGTACCCAGGCGGGTGCTCCAAAAACCTGTCAAGGTATTTCCTTCTGAAAACACAAACTTTGTGGGACTGTACAGAGAGAGGTGTGCCGACACACACACATACACCCACACACACAAAATTCAACATATCATGCTAAAAATACACATAAGTGGTCAACATTACAACTTTGATTTAACGCATTCTTTGATTGTGTAGGTCTCAGGCCAACTCCCGTTTTCCTGTGCAACGGTGTCTGCCGTCCACAGCTGTATGCTAACACACACACACACACACACACACACACACACACACACACACACACACACACACACACACACACACACACACACACACACAACTTAATGAGGCATCCAATACCCCCACAAGCTCCAGACTTTGTTAGCTTCCTAGCCAGTGTCCAAGTCACTCGGGATCTCATGCCTGTAACACCCCCCAGTCCAGATAAACTCAGTCACGCATGCACACACACAATCACACTATTCCTTCATTTGGTCAACGTCTCCTAACTCCTAATTCTACCATGCATTTGCCTGTATGCTCTCACTCTCACATAAATATGTACACACACACATAGACAAACTTTGTCCCACTGCTCTCTTTCTACGCCAGCTGTAGTTCAATGTGTTTACATAGTCTGCTGAACCAAGACGAAGAGAGGGAGAGGGAGAGAGAGAGAGAGAGAGAGAGAGAGAGAGAGAGAGAGAGAGAGAGCGAGAGAGAGAGATTGTGTATTGAATGGACGGACCAGGGCTGTTTGTCTGGAGGGGCTTTCCTGTTCTCAAAGGAAATGGTAAAAGAGGGGGAAACCAGGAACAGGAACGGGGAAAGCAAGATGAAAATAAACCAGATGACAAACCAAATCGTAGGTGGATGATACTAGCAGAGAGCAAGTCCAGCATGAGAAGAAGACACCAGTGATGGCTTGAGCAAAGAGAAGTTAATGGATGCTCATGGAAACATCTGTCCTGCGGTTCAGATAAGCCATAAGACAGCGACAATCTTCTCTTTTACACACTCCCCGCTGCAGGTTAGATCACAGATTAGACTGATGCAAACCTACGGGGTATCATAACAGTGATGTAGCATTTTGCATTTGGCCTCCTGTGGTTGTTGACTCACAGGCAAAAGCTCAGTGTGGACTGCGGTCTCTTCATGGGAAATGTCTCGACCTTTCCCACCATTTTACCTATAGTGTTTTCTTGTTGCAGTGCCATGTTGTGTTGCCACTGTGGTGAGTTTGGGTAGGTCTGTAGTGTGTAGTTTGTGCCCTCTGGTCATGAATGGGGTTAACACTTTGTCTGTCCTGGCTGGCTGTCTGGACCTGTAAACAACCATGAATCACTAAATATTGATTCAATACTGCTAATTACTCCTCAGATAAAGAAACCAGTAGTGAAAAACAAGCTTTCTAACGTTTTCATGACCTCTTGTTCTATCTAATTCTTTGATTTTGCCATCAGTTTTCCTCTCGTCTACTTTCCTCCCCTAGTGCAGCGTCTTTTAGAGGCTGCTCTCTTATGTGTATTTCTCACTGGATAATTGACAAAGATTCAAAAATATTTTAGTGTGGATATAAAGCAGTTCTAATAAGTCAGCATTTCTTTTTACATTTCTAGCGGCAACATTACACTCTTTCCACTCTTACACCTGTACCAGAGTCCTGCGGCAGGTAAGAGTGCAGCTATCTGGTCAAAAATGTATTTCACTTCAACCCTAACCCTGGTCACCGTAAGGTTACCAGACAACCAGGTAAGCCTCCACTGAGTTACTGCAACCGCCCAAAAAAATAGTTGCAGCACATAACAACATTTTAGATTTTGTAGAGATTGAACATACCGTACCAGATGTAACATGTGAGTTGGTAAGCTTTAGAGGTGCTGTTAGGCAGATTGTTTTTTAACCTCTGGACAGCCAGACTAGCTGTTTCCCCCCCTGGTTCCAGTATTTATGCTAAGCTAAGCAAATCACCTGCTGTCTCTAGCTTCATATTAAGCATACAAATATGAGATTGGTATCAATCTTCTCATCTCTGAGAAAGTGTATTTCCCAAACTGTTGAGCCATGCATTTAATTTCAGCTGTGTGCAATTTAACATCTGTTCAGGTTGGTTAAGACTTCTTTGGTTGTTGGCTGAGCTCAAGTCACAATACCTTAAACTGAAAGTGAGAGTATAATAGTAGTGTGTATATATTTGAATGTGGGTCACAGGTTCTACATTAACAGTACAGGTTGGTCTCCTCTGTCTTTGTACCTCTACTCCCTGCTACGTTTAGTCATTTCCTTTATGGTGTTGTAGTGAAACTGAGGGTAAGAGCTGTCCACCTCTTACTCCTCCTCCTCTCTCCCCCTGTCATACAGTACGACGTTGTCCCTCCTCCAACAGCCCCTGCTACATTCTTTCATCTGTAACCCTTTTATAATATTATTTTTCTATAATATTCTACTCTCGTCCCTCCTGCTCCTTTTCCCCATCCCTCTCCCTCTCCCTTCTGTTCTCTGTATGTATAGTAGAGTGAAGGGCCTCTCAGCAGCTTGTTTGACCTGTGATAAGGATTGGGGGGGGCAAATGTTGTTGCTCAGTGGAGATGAGCACACACTGTTCAGATCCTTTTCATAGCTAAATGTGCAAATGCACAAACACACATTAAAGAGTCAGAGAAAGTCTGAGAGAGTGTGAGAGGTGGCGAGAGAGAGGGATGCGACATATAATTGTGCTCTAATGAAACATAAACAGTGCAGTCTGAGGGAGTGTGTCTGGGCAGGGGCCCTGGCTGGCCTAAAGGCTCTGCTCTCCTAGGCTCTTAATTATGACTGAGGAGGTCAGTCACGCCTCTTCTAACCCGTCACCAAATACTCTAAGTATTGTAAATATTGTGTGTGTGTGTGTGTGTGTGTGTGTGTGTGTGTGTGTGTGTGTTTGTGTATCTCTGTGTGTTTATGTGTGCTGTGTGCGTCAGAGAAAAGTACAGAGAATGTCGACTTTGCGGGAACCAACTGTTCTGAATGTTCTCTTGACCAGTTCCATTCCCCACTGTACAACGTCAAGCCGCACTACAGATGTCCACCTGTCTTTTTTATGCTCAGTGGTGGTCACATTCAGTTGAAGCACTGTCTCTTTATTAACCTTGTACTTTTCCTTCTCTTCAGTCCTGGTAAGAAAAGAGCAGCTGTCACATACTTCTGTTTCAGGGGTCACACTTGCCATCGAGGAGTGACTGTCCTTTTGTTTTCTAGCTGGTTTTCTATGTGTCTCGCTCCTTTGGGACCTCTCACCGCCAGACAATACCTAAAGAAAATAAATAAAAAATATGCAATTCAAATAACTGATAACTCTCAGAAAGGGAAACAACTTAGAAATGCATGTTCCAGTTTGTTCTGTAAGCTTGTTGCGTCGTCGTTTATTTGAATTACAGTAGGTGTGTGTCCATACAACGTGCATGTGTGGGAATGTGACTTGCGGCCAAGCAAGGTTTAACTAACAGAAGGGTATTCCCAGCCAAACAGTCTGGCCACAAAACCCAGACTAACTAACCTCAGTGTCTGGGTGGCTGGTCTGAACCTCGCTGTCAAAGTCCTAATCAGCCAGCACATTACACACTATTATGGTTACAGCGAGGGAGGGAGAGGGTGAGGGAGAGAGCAAGAGAAAGATCAAGAAAGAAAGAAAGAAAAAGATAATTCAGTTTGTGCAATTGTTGCACAGTTGATAGTTGTATTCATTTTTTTCTTGGCATGTTGTACAGAGATGAAGAAAAAGCCCATTATTTAACACCTGTTAACTTTTGTGTCTTCACTTTCTCACACTCTTTTTCTCTCCTCTGTTTCTGTTGTTTCCTTTCCCTGTGAACAGACAGGTGAGACAAGAAGCACTAGCCGGGAGGCCCTGACCCTTGACCTCTCATCTCCGACCTTGGATCATCAGCTGGGCTTCTCCGGGTGGCCAAATGAGTTGACCTGACCTCAACCCTATCAGTGACCCCGGGTCACTGCCAGTTGTTATTTGACTGCAACAGTACACAACAAGCCCGGGAAAGAGACAGAGAAGAAGACCAATGGAAGACGTACCCAAGTATAAGTGAGTTAAGCAAAAGTACCAATTCATTAATGTAGAAATACTCCATTACATAAGTACAAATCCTGAGTGCAAAATCCTACTTAAAGAGGCTATGATCGAAAAATGGTTTAAAAATGTGAAATGGGTTGTTCATAATGGTGAACCTCTTGAGTATTATCACCTACAGTAAATCTGTTTAAGGAGCTTTATAGTGACTCACCGCTCTCATATTGCCACTTTCAGGGGAGGCAACTGTTTTCTCTGATTAAGCTCTAAGAAACATACTGTACCTTACCTGACAGACCGACCCAGTTACTGACTACAGTAGCAGTAGGTGAACATATTGAGCATTTAGCAGCTAAAGCTAGTTTTAACTACTATACTACTGTATAAAAAACAAAAAAACAATTGTCCAGTAGTTCCAAACTGAGGGCCCCCTTCTTAGGGTTACACAATAAATCTGGGGAGAAGTAAACAGGTATTTAAATGAAACCATCAGAGAAGTTTAGAAGGGAAAATATCAATTTGCTTTCTCTAACAACTCATATACATCTGAAATGTGACAAGGGAACCAACTAGACACAGCTTTTTTTGTAGAGTCACAAGTCACTAAGGTTGGGAGCTGCTGCTTTAATATATAAACTATAGAGGTCAAATAAGTGTAGTGGAGCAAAAAGTAAGATATTTCCCTCCAGAATACGGAGTAGAAGTATAAAGTAGCATAAAATGAAAAAAATAAAATCAAGTATAAGAACCTCAACAATGTACTTAACTACAGTACGTGAGTAAATTAACTTGATATGTTACTTTCCACTACTGTGAAGAGGAGAGATAAACAAGCTTCCACAACACACCAGCTGAAAAAGTGTGCAAAATGCCTCCTCTACATTTGTAATTGCATGTTTTCTCCCCACATACCTGTAATTACACACTGCCTACCACTCATCTCTCTCTCTGAGGCAATGCTCATGCTAACCATAATGAAGCATGGCTCTAATGATTTACTACTGCTTAGTATTAACACGTGCAGTAACAGCTACAGGCATTACCAGTGACAGTGAAATGATATCTTTATCAAGCCAATTCAAATTATATGAGATTAAGAAAAGCGTATATTCGACGAACTGCATTTTAGGCAAGACCTTTGTCTTCCACTTAAATGTTTATAGAGCTCAACATTTTTCAATATTTGAAGAGATCAACAGTATTAGGCAACAGTGTTATGCCAGCACAGGTATAACTGCAAAGGCCTACTATAAGTTCTCTTTGAGCTTTACATCAGGCCGACAAATATGAAATGGAAAAGTGTTTGTCCTTTGATTTATTTACATTTGTCCTGACTGACTGACTGCATGTGCCTCCCAAGGACAGAACTTACAGGAGAGAAAGTGTGCGTATGTGGATTCATTTGCATAAGTAGGCCATTGGTTCCTAATGGAGGCGTTTTGTTCAGGCGTTAACAAGGTGTCTCGCTGGGGCTCTCGTTCATTCTCTCGTTCCTTCCTGTCGTCCGCTGACTCTGACGTCCAGGCAATCAGCGCTGCATTTGGGCTCTCTCTTTGTGTGATTTACGACCTCCCAGATTCATTTAAAAGCCATTGTTCTCCTCTGACGGATACCACGGCCCCCTCTGCTTCCACACTCTCGCTTGCGGACCGCGCACACACACACACACACACACACACACACACACACACACACACACACACACACACACACACACACACACACACACACACACACACACACACATTTTTACACAGCCACCGCTTACTTTATCTCTCACTCACTCACCCACTTGCTCAATCACTCAACACATACACACACAGTGCCCATCTATCATGGAGCGATACAGGAGGAGATTGTTATCCCGGTAACCGTATTAACCCACAGATCCCCAACACTGGCTGATCCAGCAGTGAATTAAGACACAGGACTAAGGGAGAGGAAGAAAGGGGAATGATGGAGAGGAGAGGCGAGGAGAAAAAGAAGAAACAAAGTAAAATAAAACCAATATGTGATACATTTGTTCTTATTCATATCTTCATTCATATCTGTCATATGCCGCCTTTGACCACAACAGATGAAAAGATGGCCAAACGTCTCCTGTCTCCTCTACTGTCTTGTTTTGCTGAAGAAAATTGTCTGTCAGCGAGGCATTTGTAAATGCATCAGGACACACCTGCGCTTGATTAAGTGTGTTTAAACTGCAGATGGAAGGAGGGGGGGGGGGCAATTTAGAGAGCAGAGGTTTTATGAGAGTAATCATCTCCAATAAGGCCTGCTTGGGAATCTCAAGCCCCCGCCCTGCACACACACTGTGCCTAATGTATGCCACACACACACGCACGCACGCACGCACACACACACACACACACACACACACACGCACACACACACACACACACGCGCATTTGCACTTTCTAACCCTCGCAGACTCAAATGCCGAGATCCTTTATGCCTCTGTGTTTGTTCTGGGGTTTAATAAGCGCCAACTACATTTTAATCTCATTCCTCATAAGTGGACAACTTGTATTAATTCTCCAAGATAAGGACAAGTTGGCCTCCCACAAAGCAGGCTGTATTGAGTTACAGCCTCCGCTCTGCGTTTGTGTGGGAGATTAATTTCTTTCTCCGAGTTCATATTTTCATCTGGGCCTAACTACGGCCACAGGGAGGTTTGGTGAAGGAAGAAAATACAGAGAGGGGGAGGGGGCAGGCTTGGAAAAGACATAATGTTGTTACATCATTTAATGACTAACTCATACACACACAAGTGTATACACAAACACAGAAAAGAGAATAGTACGAGTTCTTACAACCATTAGGCAACTAAGTTACTTTATATGAAAAGTGAAAGCTCAAACAGTTACGAGTTCTAAGCGCACACCTCCATCCTCAGTAATAAAGCAGTGCAAAGATGACCAGATGGATTAGGGAAGAAGAGTGTGGAGTCATACTCCTCTCTTTTACCTTTTCATTGCTACATGACTGGAGTTGTAACACCTACTCTGGAGCAAAGTTTAGTCTGAAAGTACCTTACAGGGCGTTTCCACAGTAGGAACTTTCCCAGTGGGTACGATATTTCCAGGTCCTATAATCCCTGTTCCACGGGTAGTACTTTTGGATGGTTCTGACTGTAAAACACATACACCAGGGGCAACTACAACTTGTGTACTGCTTCATTAAAAAAACAAGGAAGCACTGGACGCAACTAGTATTATGGAAAATGTACACAGGATCCAGCTACATGGCGGCTACCAGAGACAATCTGCTGCCATTCTAGCTGGCGTGTCCTGGCATGTCCGTTACAGCTAAAGTGCATCACTTTCCCCCACTCCGCTATATTTAGTGTGCCTCGTCTTTCTTTGCAGGAGCAGCATCTCTGTGTCTGAAGTTACTTTGTGAATGTATAGAAATGCCTATAGTGGTTGACTTAAAATTAATCTTTCATGATGCATTTCATGGTTTCATTACATTTCACTGGAATTGTACCTTGTACAATTTCATGTGACAAACAAATTGATAGATTACCTTTTTCTACACACATACACAGCAAAACTATTTTTTGCGTGTTTGTAGTATGTAAGAGAAAGATGTGACTATCAGGACCAGAGGGATATTTCTTGATGTTATTTAACTTTACAAACAATGTTATATTGTTCGCTCCTAACTACTTTAAAAAAAGAGGGAGCTTAAGAGAGACGGATTGACAGAGTTAACGTGTGAACACCGGAGTGGCAATGAGAGCAAATCGAGTGAATGAGAGAAATTAAACTTTACTTGCAAACTAATTAATCTGGGTTACATGTTGCTAAAACAAAAATAAACTCAGCAGATCATCTACAGTACTTTGGAGTTACCTCTGCGTGTCTCCTTTACATCCATTTATACATCAGAGTCACTCAGGTAAATACAGTAAATACAAATAACTGGATGACTCTGTCTTGCTGTTTACACATTCATCAAAATTGTGTTTCAGCCACAGCAGTCATTTTTTATCCATTATTGGTTTAAACTGCCTGATCTTTATAGTTCTTCAGATGCGATGGAAACTCAAAAGGGAATGCGCAAAAGGAACTTATAGTTAAGTTCCTCTGGTTCCATAGTTCTGGGAACTGTTCAAAAAGGACTATTAAAATCCAGTTGTCGTTGTTATCTCCAGTCTTAGTGGTAAGAATTTTACTAACAATCCTCTCTCCAAGAATGCTTGGAATATTCTGCAGATTTCTTCAAGAAATTTCTTACTCTGAACAGCACCAGCTCCACTGACCTACATGAACTTACACAAAAACAATGGTGCAAACTATGTTTTTTACCCTCAGTTACAGTAAAGAGAGGCTGTGTGTGTGACTCCAGGAGCTATAATAGCGTGTGTCAGCTAAAGTGTGTCGGGAAGACTGCCGGCAAAGATCCCGTAAGCACAGGCCATAGTCGTGCTGGTTTTAGGGTAAGTGGGATGTTGACAGCTTTTTGGACAGCTTGCACTCTGCTCTGACAGGCCAAGAGTTATTATCCAACCTGGGACAGCCCAGTGGCACCGCTCAAACCCTCAAACATGCTCAGTTTCAAGTGTGTGTGTGCTTGTATGTGTGTGTGTTTGAAGGCAGGCAGAGAAGGGCAGAGAGTCATCCAGTAGATTTACTGTTAGTAAGCAGCTGTATTTGTCAGTGTTGGCCCGAGGCTTTTCAACATTATCCAGTCCGTGTGATTATACGCCATACGCTCCCCTCCTCCCATTTTCTGCTCTCTTCCTCAAAAGCTCACAGAAACTCAGTTGTCATATTTGAGACACAGTATCCTTTACACAAAAAACAACCATGCACAGCACATCAGTATGTGCCCAGTCACACACCAAAATCTACACATCACTCCATGAGTAGCAGTTTTTTTTATGCTGGCCTCACAGAGATCCATAACACATATTCTTGCCAGAACTGATGCTGAGAGTAGTGATTCTTGAAAAGAGATCGTGACCTGACCTGAGAAAACATATAAGCAGTACTCCATTAGGAGTGTCTGTGATGTACAAACCACGTTGGATGGATTTGCAGCCAGAGCACTTGTCATAGTTCTCTCTCTGCAGGTGTTCAGGCTTGGTTTGGAAAGGATTACAGGGTGGAGGAGCTCCGTTAAGTACAGTTTTCTCTTTGTGTCTGGCTCTCTCTTTCTGTGTGGTGTGCATGTGTGTGTGTGTGTGTGTGTGTGTGTGTGTGTGTGTGTGTGTGTGTGTGTGTGTGTGTGTGTGTGTGTGTGTGTGTGTGCAAGCGTGTTGGGATAAAATGATAGAATAAAATGGCATTCCCACCCCATCAGTCACTCCTCACCTCATACTATCTTAAAGTGAAAACCCATCTCTCTCTCTCTCTCTCGCTCTCTCTCTCTCTCTCTCTCTCTCTCTCTCCCTCTCTCTCTCTCTCTCTCTCTCCGACCTGAATTACATTGCAGCTCCCTCTTGTCTTCTCCCTCTTGTCCCTACAGTAACGTCTCTCTTAGCTCGTATTTATTTGCAAGCACCAAAAGCACAATAGAGTCCCTCTACAGCATTTATTGTAATGTTTGGTATGTCAGCTGGGGGAGTGGTGTCGCCATGACTCTTGAAATGTATTCTAATCAATCTGAATGTGTATGTCTGTGTATGAAAGTGTGTGCAATTCAGTAATACTCAATATTTTTTTTAGTTAAAACAATGTATAAAACAACAATGTGAAAGGATTTGTTGTGATGAATTTACAGAGAATTATCACCGACTCTGCAGCTTCCCTTGACTTTACAGAGCTTTATAGTGAGTTTCAGCTTTTTTTTTAGCCGTTAGACTTTACTGTTTTGGTTTACTCTGACCACTCTCATAGACCACTCTCAAAGCCGTCAGTCAAAAATCAGTTATTGCAGTGTCTACTCTAAATAAATAAAACATAATGGCATTTAATAATTTCAACTTGTAGTATTTTTCTCATATCATTGTCATTTGTATCATTTTCCTATTCCTAGTGCAGTAATCATAACTTATTGACATTCATTTGTATGAAATGTGTGAGAAGGAAAACTGCACAGGAAATTAGTGGCATTAGCTCACCCTATTGGCTGATGTTTTTCTTTTTTCATAGAAATTCGGCTGGATATGAAACTTTTTAAGGTTAACATTTGTGTGTTTAAGTGTATGTGTGTGTGTGTGTGTGTGTGTGTGTGTGTGTGTGTGTGTGTGTGTGTGTGTGTGTGTGTGTGTGTATGTGTACAATTGAGTCTTACTAAAAACCATGCGTCCTCCCTCTGCTCACCCAGCTTGGCCTCCCCTCCCCCAGACTAATGGTTAAATAAACAGCCTGGTGTCTGCCCTGCTGTGGGAAAAGTCAGAAGGTTCTGGGAGAGTGTGTGTGTGTGTGTGTGTGTGTGTGTGTGTGTGTGTGTGTGTGTGTGTGTGTGTGTGTGTGTGTGTGTGTGTGTGTGTGTGTATATGTTGCTCTGCACACCTCTGCACTAATGCTGGTCAGAGTGTCACGGCCTGCAAGCTGCATGACTCCTTTGTAGGCTGACAGACACAGACAGACAGGGAGAGACAGACAGTAAAGGAGAGAAGAGGGTGAGACAGATCATTTGCTGAACGTTGTAAAAGCCATTAACTGTTTCTTGCCCAGTTTTCCTTCTTCGCAGTCCTGAAGAGGACGGAGGAACAACGGTCGAAGCAACTGACCGAATTTCTCATCTCTGCTTCTTCACATTTGTTATGGTCATTTTGTCATCCCTCATTTCTAGAGTTGTTTTATTCTTCTCACCTTTCTAAAGTATGTACATTTACATACGTCTGAGACACCCGGATCGCGCTGTACTGTGAGCAAACGTTATATGAGCCTGTGATGTGGGAATGGCACAAAATGTTTTACATGTGTCAGCATGGAAAAAGGTGTGGCCCACCTTTATGATGCGTTACAGATTTTAAGAGTTTAACCAAACTGCAATAAGCACCTGTCGCCTGCAGCTCTTCATCCAACCAGTTTGCTGTGGCTGTTTTTTTTTTTTTTTTTATTTACCACTGCAACATTTACAAATGATCCGGTGACAAAAACAAACGTGTGAAAATATCCATCACTTGCTGTATAGACCAATTTTTAATTCAACAAGAAGTCGGTCACCAACCCTTATACGTCAATGTCAAATAAGGCTGCACTTCCTGTAGCTGCTTGACAATAAAAGCCTTTCAGTGGTTCGCCATCGGAAAAGCTTTTAATTGGAAGCAGCAAAAACAGGAAAAACAGGAACTGCTTAACAGGATGAAGCAGTAGCAGAGGAAGCAGTAACTTTAGAAAGCAAATGACAGTAGCTTCGACAGAGGGGGCAGATCCTAAAACAAGTAAGAACAAGAACTCCGAATCTAATACTGAAAAATACTGAAAGTTGAACACACTGAGACTGTAAATAATGGTACTTTCTCTCGAGTCTCCTGACCACATCAGTTAAAGGCAACAACTCAGCCCAGTTGAGGGTGGAAACTGTCGCTGTTTGGCCTTGCTCCAAAACAGAACCATAATACTGCAGGTCAGCTGGGTTATCCCCTGCTGTGGGGATGCAGTGAAAATGCATGTATGATTACAGTGTGGCCTGGCTAAAGTGTGCTATACTGGGCCAGTAGAAGATGACTATAATAGTCTAGAAATCTCCCAGCATTTAAATGTGACGACAAGTGTCTGCACTAATAGCTTTGCAGGACAAACAAGTTATAACATAGTACAGCATGTAACTTAAAAATTGGAGAAAGCATTTAAACAAGGAGCACCTATGCTGAAGACAGACCTGTTCATCAGTGGAAAAAGTCAATGCTCTTTATCACAAAGTTTGCCCAGTTACATGGGTCACACAGACAATAAAGTCTCAAAGAATCATCCTGTGTTAAACTGTGGCGATATACATTTAAGCTGCCTTAACGTATAGTACAATGGGTTGATACTACTGTGTTTTTTGTTTGTGAAAGAGATAGACTGAAAGAGAGACAAACAGATAGAGGGAGGGTGAGAGCGAGAGAGCAAGAAAGAGAGAGAGCGAGAGAGAACAAGAGAGAGAGAGAGAGAGAGAGAGAGATAAGTAGGCCATGACTCTGAATGGTGGCAGTGTCATGTCTTTGATGTCAGTTTGTGTCCATATCCCACACGCCTGATTGGTCAGCTCCAAACAAACCGGCAGGAGCCTAGTTCAACACTTTGAGCATGCAAAGACAGAGGAAACCTCGCTGGCACAAGTTGGTGCATTTCATAATTCATTGTAAATCAGCTGAACAGATCTCACTGATCCAAAGGGATTTACAGTCACTGTCCTGTCAATCTAAAAAAATTAAAGTGTCTATGTTGATCTCTACCATAACATAAGAAGATATTGTGTTGATTCAAATTATAAGAAGTAATCAATAAACCTTTTTAAGACCAATTAAGTATGTTTCACTAACTCAACATTCATATTGCAGGTCTCAGAGGAGCTTTAATGATGTTTCCTGCCGCATAAAATCACATCTGATATATTTTCAATATATTTGTTTACTTTCTAAACACTTAGCTTGAAGGCAGTCAAAATACACACTATTTCACCATAACACATTACTTGTAAATGTTGTTAAAGCTGTTAAACCAAGTGAAATAACCTCTTGAGATTTTTTGTTTTGCATACACACACAATCACACACGCACACCGCATACCACACACACACACACACACACACACACACACACACACACATACATACACGCGATGCAGGCACGATGTTTACATATGTAGCTCCCTAGTGACTGGGCTTGCTGGGGTAATAAGACGTAAACAAAACAGTTGTCTACAGGGATATTCCACATGTAACACATGCGTACACATATACACCAACAGGCATACATGTATGTAAGGCATGATATGCAGGCATGTTGCACAAATACATTGTGTTTATGTTTCAAAAACACACACACAGCCACACTCCACTCCAAAGGAACATTTTGCCATTATGCATTTAAAAAAACAATCCAACAATCCAACAGGGTGCACATTTGTGATCTCTTGGGATCACACATGAACTTTTAACAAATTAGCTAAATTGGGAAATGGAGGGAGACACAAATGGAAGAATTAAAGAACAGATGGAGGAGAGGGTACAAAATGAAGATGATTAGGGAACGAGTAGATGACAGCAACCTGGACTTAAGCCTCATTTTTATTTATACCAGTATTTGCCCTTGAATTATACAGCAGGCGGTATGTGTCAGAAGAAGTGCTGAACTTCTCCCTTAAGCCCTCTTTTTCATTTTTTTCATTTCACAACTATTTCTGTCACTATTCGTGTGTACAAACAAGTGCACAATTATGTCTGAAAATGTGTAGCGTTCTCACCATAATTAAATGATCATTGTGTGAATTTCTCCATCTCTGTCATTGCATCACTTAAACACACAGGAATACACACTCTCACCAAATCAATTCTAAATGCACGCTGCCTTTTTGTGCTGAGGTCAGAAGACAGGATGTATAAAAGGCAAAGTTACCCCTATGGTGTTGATTGAAATCGCAACTCGGGGGGATGTGTGTGTGTAATGTACATGCATGTGCTTTTACATGGAGGCCCCTGTATACAGTATGTGTGCATGTATGTATTTGACATAAGCACACCCACACACAGGTACACATGGGAGCAGCGTGCCGACTACATAAATGCTATTTAGGGAGAGTGCTTAGGCAGCACAGCGCAGCACATTTTCTGTCAGTCGTCCTGGTGAAATAAGGTTTATGGAGGGGTGTGGTACAACAAGGTGAGGCCCAGAACAATGATTGTTTGTTTGTTGTTGTTTTATTGGCAGTGATAATTGCTCCCCCTCCCCTTAAGGATGCCTCCAGATACACAAGCAAGCACGCCGGCACACATGTGCACACACTTACATACCCACAGGAATGCATCCACACTCCTGCAGGCATGTGCGCATACACACACACAAACACATGCATCCCAGTTTAATGAAAATTTCCACGTGTGCATTTCTGCACTGTGGCAGACATGCGAGGGGAAGACATGAAGTTTTGAAGATTTTTCAGATTATGGAAGATGCAGGACTGATGCTGCCATCTTGATTTGTATGTACTCACATACCTACATACTGTGTATACTGCACTGCCACATTATATGAACACTCCAACAGGGCCATTTCATTTTTCTGAAAACTATGACAGCATATGAAGAAGTGTTTCTTTTTGTATTATGATAATGTATTCAATGACTACTATATCAACATATACTTTCTACAATTTCATACAGTCCTATAGGAAAAACATAAATAGTTTGTACTGAAACAAAACAGCAGGAGATTGGGCGCCTAGATAGCTCAGTTGGTAGAGCAGGTGCCCACATATAGAGGTTTACTCCTCGACGCAGCAGGCCCGGGTTCGACTCCGACCTGCGGCCCTTTGCTGCATGTCATTCCCCCTCTTTCTCCCCTTTCACATCTTCATCTGTCCTGTCAAAAATAAAGGCTGAAAATGCCCAAAAAAATAATCTTAAAAAAAAAACAGCAGGAGACAAACACTGACACACATACACAGAGGCTAGGAGTGTTTTCCTATGAGGCATAGGTAAAGACAGGCAGGCTCCAGAGCATAATTGAACATGTAGCTACACCACCACAGGGAGTTGGCAGTGCCTGGGGAGAAGACTTGGCTCCCCCAGAGAGGCCTGGAGCCTAACCAGGCCAAGCTGTGCCAGGCACTGAAACAGACACACAGTGCCCCCTTCGCTGTTATCCAACTCCTTCAAACAACACCCCTCTGCTCTGCTTTCCTCTCCTTACACACTTAACTTTTCAGATATTGTTTCTACTACAAGCCCTTTGACTGTTTTCATCCTACCTCTACCCCAACTTCCTCTGAAAGTGGGGTCAACAGGTTGACACACATACACGTATAAAAATATATTAAGATGCGTTTTCAAAGTTCCCCAAGAAATTTCCTTTGGCCCACTGCCAGGTCCCAGTCAGTCAGTCAGTCAGGTGTGTGTGTGAATAAGTGTGAGAACCATGTTCTGTCTTGTCTGATCAGCAGGGCTGTCAAACCTCCTCTTTTACCGCCACATGACACAGGTTGCTGTTATAAAATGGTTGCAAGTTAAAATTAAATAAAGACTTACAAAAACAGTTATCCAGTATCCAGCGATAAAGTTTACACTTGTATGAGTGTATAGAAATACACTCAAGCATGTGCACATATAAAACAACATGCACGCAGGGGCAGATATGCAAACATACATATACACAGAAAGCACTGGCAGGCTTTTCCTGTCAAGCTGTGGTCAGTAAGGAGAAAAAGGAGCGTAAGTCTAATTTGGGATACAGTGCCTATCCATAACAGCAAGTCAAACAACATCACATCTATACCAGAACATTCTAGATTCTAGGAATTTAAGATTTAATGTCTGTTTTTTGAAGCAGAGGCTGAATGTGATCACGTCTTCAATCATTCAAAATGCCAGAGGTCTTTGTCTATATGTTAAGATGTGTAAAATATATATGTGTATTTGTAAGATTTTTCCCAACCCATATGTAATTGATGTATGGTGCAACCATGTGTTATGCCAACATCAGGCTGGTATTTACACTTCCCTACCCTTGTATAGTGTGCTCTTTCACTGGCTCTCTTTGAAGAGTCTTACATAAACAGGCTCCTCTGGCATGGATCCAACCTTACCCAACCCTGACCGCACTAGAGGCCATGGGTCGAAAGGGAAACTGTATGTGTGAGTGACAGTGATGTTTTTGGGAAAATGCATGGAGCTAAAGATTTGAATGTGTGATGAGATGAGCATCAGCCGATGGTGTTTGTCCTTTATAGTGGATACAAGGCGGTAACAAAAAACAGCGAGAAGAGGAGCGAAGAAATGCCAGAGTTTGAACCCATAACATTGTCAGGCCAGGACAGGACATGGCATGTACCCTGCTCCACTGTGCCACCTGGACACTCCCCTCATAGACAAGTTAAATCAACACCTGCCGTCTAAATGTTGTCCTTCCTTGCATCTCCGCTTTCCCTCTTTGTTTTGATTGGTCTAGTATTTCTCCCTGTGTTCTGCGAGGCTGTGTAATGAGGCCCAGACTATAATTGGGCCAGTCGTGTTATTTTAGGGTTGGAGCGGAAAGTAATTACCCACCCTCTGCTGTACTGTACTCTCAGAAAGACAGAGAGAGAACGTGAGACAGGAAGACAGATTTATTGAAACACAGAGGAGGGTACTAAACAGATCGTAATTCAATATTATTGAAAAAAGATCTGTTTTTTTTAGATGATAGTTGAGTTAAACACTTTCCTCTACAGCTGTCTTAGATGGGAAGTTGCCCAGCAGCTACAACAATCTGAAGGGTTATGAAACACATCTCCTTCTTTACTTCTGCATTGGCTGCATCCTGTTGATGAACTTTCCTTAAAACAACGTGACTGTGACTTGGGCTCAGTTAAGCTCTAAATAACATAAAAAAGGGAAAGCTGGAAACGCAACTCTTAACTTTGGATTGATTCAGCACATCGAAAGCATTACACAGTGGAAAAGCTACTGTACATGTGCACTTACTCGGATCATGACTAAGCTAAAGCCTGGAATGCTATAGTGCTGAAGCTCATCATGACCGGAGGGCATAAGGTTGTTTGCTGACCTCCACATATTAGACAGAAAATATTATTTCAAGAAAGCTTTTCCAGCAACAGACTGATCTCATGAAGTGGCGTATGTATGACACGCCAATTCGTATGCCATTTTTGCGTGTTATCAAGACGCATACTCGCTTTTTAGCGTGTTTATCAACGCCGTTTGGCCTCCATTGACTTACATTACCTTGCGATTGCGTGTGAATTTACGCCGTAGCGAGTAGTATGAAAGGGCGAAAATCCACGTTGGGAGGTTGTTCAGGGTGGTGCATGGGTCAAACACAGGACTTTCACCCAGAAGACCGGGGGTCATGTCCCGCGTGTCATGTTTCCTTTGTGTCCCGTGTGTCACGTTTCCTAAACCCAACCGTAGCTTTCTTCTTTTACTAAACCCAACCGGTTCTTCTTTTCCTAAACCAAACCCGTCCGCTGTATACGGCGCTCAAAATGCATACAGATAACATGCCACTTGGCTTTAGAAAGTGGCGTATATGTTTACGTGATAACACGCCAAGTGGCGGTTATGTTTACGTCCGCTGTATACAGCGTAGACATACACGCGGATAGCTCAAAATGCGTACAGATGACACGCCACTTGGCTTAAGAAAGTGGGTGTGTATGTTTACGCAAAGTCATGATGACATGTTGGCAGCAAGACACAGAAGTTGTAACTGCAGCTCTTCATCTAAACATCTCAATGTGGCTGCTCCATCTTGTTCCGTTAATATTTAAAGCTGATCCACCGAAAATTACCACATCTTGTTCTGCTAACATTACATTTTCTTGGACTGCCTCACAATAGAAGCTACTCCACGTTTTGCCAGTAGAATGCTCTTAATGCAAACTAGCAGCACTTGTTTGGTTTACATTAGCAGTAACTTAAAAGACTACTTCACCAATTTAACATATATAATAGACATTTATGCTAGATTACATACACGCATTGTTTTCTGTAAATCCATTGTGGGTGTAAAGGCAATTTGAAATCTATGTAGGAATGGCGGACTCTGAAAACGATATATATTGAAAACGACTATATAAAGAGGTAATTACGCTGTATTCACATTAAATGAGTAATGCTAACTGTTTTTAAATGCCCATTAACGTCCCACACTCACAAAAATAATAAGAAAAGACAAAATACAGGGCAGGGTCTCTGCAGATACAGACACTGCCACAAACTTCTAGTTTGTCATAAGTAATGATAGAGAGGGATTACTTTTGTATTAGTCTTAGACTTAGATTTAGACTTAGACTTCTCTTTACTGATCCTTTTGGGATGACTCCTGCAAGGAAATTAGATTTCCAGCAGCAGATTTCAGCAGCTTACAAAAACACACTAGAAAATAAAGAGGTATAAAAAAATACAATATATAAAATACAGTATAAGAATAACAATAACAATAAACTTTTAGCTAAATATAGGAAGTAAACAAACAGTAAAAAAACAATTAATTACAGATAAATAAAGATAAATATATATATATATATATATATATATATATATATATATATATATATATATATATAGGACTGTGTATGGCATTGTGTTATTATACAGTGAATAAATTAGCATAAATTAGCAGTTAAGAGAAGTTAGAGTGTCCAGGTATGTATGTGAGTAGATTATTAAGTAATTGCACAGTGAATGAGTGTGTGTGAGTGAGTGAGAGTGAGCGAGTGAGTGAGTGAGTGAATGAGTGAGTGAGTGAGTGAGTGAGTACATTTTTTAAAGAAAAATCCTACATATTATACCTTTAAATACATCAAATGGCTGTTGCTGGAAAAACTGTATCAATGTGATTTTGTTTTAATGAAAATCTTCAAGATTATTACTTTAATGTAAGGATTCCACAGTTAAAAAGACATTAAATCTTTTAACCAGCCAAATTCCTGAAGGTTACTGGAAATTATATTTAATATTTAAAACTAAATATATAATTAAAAGAACACAAAAAAATGATGTTGGAGATGTGGACACCCAGTCAGGCCTCCTACAGCCCGAGTGTGCTGTGTGTAATCTTGGCAGTAGTAACTATGATAAGAAAGCCAGTGAGGTAATGATTTACCACACCAAGATGTCCTATCCCTCAGGTGCTGAGAGGTGATGTCATCACAGATATTAGTGCAGTATGCATACACTTTTACAAGTACTTCTGTACTGTGTGAGTGTCGAGGAGACTAATCCTTCATCTGATAAGATTAAACAGTGCAAAACATGTGGTCACTCAGGCGTGAGCACACGGGACTGCACACACACTTAAACACTAGATTTAACTATATACACACACCTAAAAAGAATTACCCATTGAGGATTTGAAATTCATTATTTCAGTCAGAGTCAGATCTGAACCATTCAGGCCGAAAAGAAAAAAAACTACGATTGCATATGAAGTGATATTGTGGTAAAATTATTAAATTATTATTATTATTATTATGTGTATTTCCTCAAAGTTGGTACAGAAGACCACTCCAAATAATTTCATAGTTTTTTGGGGGGAATAATTCTGGGGTACTGTCCAAACCTTAGCCATGACATTTGAGTTTCAAACTACACAAAACATTACTGTTGTGTCAACTGACTGTGATTCTAAATAGTTTGTCTTTCCACCAACTAGTTTGTACAACAAATGTGATATTTCAAGTTATGTTAATTTTCCATTTCCTTATCATCGTCTTGTGTTGAGATGTCTTATCATCGTCTTGTGTTGAGATTTCTTTTATTCAATCCATTATAAATGAAATGAACAGTTAACCTGCAACCCGCAACGTGACACACAAGTTGCCATTTATCGGAACTGAAAGGAGGGAGGACCGTGTCTGCTGCTTCTGTTTGTCTTCCTTTTCATCTCTCTTGCTAACCTCTTCCTCTTTCTGACCCTGACTCATTTCGAGACTGAGGGACAGTTAACGAATATTACAACATCGAAACTCGATGCCGGTGGCCCTCACATCATGGTTTCAGTGGAAAAATTTAGAGAAATTCACTCAGCACTTTTGTTCCAGCCGGCTCTCACAGGCTAGGACAGGGCGAGCAGTCACGTTGTTAGAACCCGAACAGGAAAGAAGCGTGTGAACTAATGGAAAGAATGACCAAGCATTAATACTATATTGAGTAAAGCAGAGAAGAGGAAAAGAGAGCTGGACGAGAGGTCAGTAGAGTGACCAATTTATAAATAAACAGCAGGAAGAAGGTGGCTTGGTGCAATCTGGCCCTAACCAGTTCTAAAGGACCTTAAATAACATCAGTGAAATTGTTGCAATGTTTTTTTGCATTAATAAACCCACAGTATCTCTTTGTCCACATACGCAGTGTATAGCCTACATAGATCATTACAAGGAACTTTGCTGATGCAAACTTAGCGGTGTTAAAAAAATAAACAAACGGTGACACATCAGCCAATTTAGAAAATCTAAAATAGCACCAACAAATGAGCAGAAATATTACATGCCGATACGATTACTGGGTTATCCCTTACAGACTTATGTTGTCTTTCCTGTGTTCCACCTATATCACAGCTATATGACCCATCACTGTGGAGGATGTGAAGAATTAGACCTGTGTGTGTGTGTGTGTGTGTGTGTGTGTGTGTGTGTGTGTGTGTGTGTGAGACACTTGTGTTCCCCAGAGTTGCCAAATGGGAAATGTTAAACTTTCATACCAGAGGCTTACAATTATCGATCAAGAAGAGATGCGTAAACACAGACGTAGGATCCATATTTTGCTATTCTGATCATGTTGGGAAATTAATTAAAATGAATTAAAATGTGGGTAGGGCCAGACTAACACCAACTACTAATTTTAAGCGTCACAAAATGGTCAAATTATATTGCAATATGGCACTTTTGGAATTATTGATTGTACATCATACAGAGGACAACATTATCGTAAATGATACGAAAATTGGCGTACATCTGGCATGCTGATGTGCACCAATGTATTTGTTTATGTGTGCAGTTATGCATTTGTGTGAGTGTATGTACAAATTAAAATTATATTCACATAATTGTTATGGCAAAGATAATTTTACAACATTTACATTTAATTTTATTTATTTATCCGTAATGTAAGCAAGAAAGCCCATTTATGATTAAAAGAAGAGTTTTCAATGGTCTCCTGGCCAAGTTTCAACATAATAACAGCTAAGACACATTACGTCACAGAACCATACTTAAACAAACTGCATTTGTAAAATTCTAAATAAGTCAGATATATTCGTCAGAGGTGCGAGGTGATCCACTCAGATGGGATTTTGAAACGGAGACTATTGATTTTAAGTGATTGTGTACTTCAACAAAAAGTTTATGATAATTCTTCTTCACATATGAGAGGATTTACCCCAAAAACTTACACATGCAAACACTTTCACATGCATACAAGGTTCCCTCCTTTGAAAAAAGAACAGGAGGGTAGACGAGGAAGGTCTTCTTTCAGTTCCTTCAAATAAACAGGGTCTTTAGAATGTGTGTGTGTGCATGTGGGTGTGTGCATGTATGTCTGCATGCACAAGTCAGTCTGTGAGGGGCTATTAGGGTGGGGTGGGTGATGACTGTGGTTTTAAAGGAATTTTAGACCGTGCCTGGCCGCAAGTTAATGTGAATGTGCGCATGTGGATGTTCTCTGTGAGGGAGAGACACAGATAAAAGCAGGGAGACAGAGAGAGAGAGACAGACAGAGAGACAGAAAGAGAGGAGATGTGCTGTGATTCACGGTTCCTCCTCCCAAACCGAGGCCTCAGCCGCAGATGATGTTGCAAGCCCTCGTCACAGCTGTATGAGGATGACAGAGGATGGAAGTGGCAACCGGCTCCAGATTCAACCAGACAGACCTGGTTCCAGGCTGCGACCTCATGACTGCATGCAAACGTCATGTAAAGAAATGTAGACAAGTTGTTTTAGGGACTCCTGATCCTTTAAATGGGCCATAATGAGGGGGTCAAAATGTTTTACTAGCAGGCTCCAGGCACGGACGCCTCAGCGGCTCCACAACCTCGAGGGCCTCAGTTTACTCTGCTCCTCATTGTCGTTCACTCAACTCCTCCCCTGCTGGCTTATAAATACATTAATTACTTCGGTACGCAGAGCGATCTGGCCTGCATGACCTCACAGCTGGAAAACATACAACCAGAGATTAAGTGCTCCTGAAAAAGCATGAAAAGGCTTTGAATTATAGTCACTGCTATGAGGAAGAAAAAAATTTTTTTTTCTTACAAGTTTGACAAATCCATTTTAAACCCTCACTTCATTTGATCTGTACTATGTCAGCATGGGTTATACTACAACCAGTTAAACTGAGCATAAGTAATCATTAACAGAACAGGGCTGGAGACACACAGACGTATGAAATATCAGTGCACTTAATGTGAGATTGAAGAGACAAGAGCAGACAGAGATATGGCCGACGGGAGAAGGAGGTGAGGAATCCTGAGAAAGAGAGAGAGAAAAGATGGCCGACGAACAGGAAAGATATTGTTAGAAAGAGAAAAGATTACAACTAAGCTATAGCTCCTTCCCTCTCAGTTCAACCAGAACCTGGCTTTGCTGTAAATCATGCTGCCTTTCCCGAGAGCAAATAAAAAAAAGCACATAAAAATAAAGGGAAAGTGACAATGGAGAGCAGAGAAATAGAATGGCAGAATGTGATGGAGTGGGGTAGAGTGGGAACCTTTATGAAGGTACTTTGGAGCCCTGCAGCTTTGTCTGTATTTGTATGAGCATGTAGAAAGGGAGAAAGGCTACGTCGAGTCGAGCTGTCTCCGCTTTAATCCCTGAGAGAGTGAAGTGGACGTGGAGTAGAGAGGTTCTTGTGCCCAGTTCTCCAATGGAGGACAGGCGAGTTTAAGACCACAGGAAGCAGAGATGATGCAGACAGGAAATACACACAGACAGTGGGTATGGAAAGTGTGTTTAGAGGAGACAGACCCCTGTGTGGCAATAACAAAGTCATGGGTCAGTGCCACGAATAATCACAGGTCACACAGGACGTCTGCGATCAAGAGAAAAAGCTCCTGAAAGGCTGATGATGCACATTGACACATATCTGTTCAGCAACTAAATTAAGATTAAGACTCTGCAATTTCTAACACAAAGTGGATCCCCCTATTCTAGGGCAGTGGACATTGTTGAAGAAAATAAAATAAATAAAGTTTAAGTAAAAATGAATTACTGTCTTAGTCTGGCTATCACCAGACCAAACTCAATCTTTTAAGATTGAACATTAGTCTGGGGAGTCTGCTTTGTATTTTCTACTGCACAAGAGCCGTGACTTAGGAGCAACAGCGGCATCAACGGGTTGCTGCGCTTCGGTGGCCGACTTGTTGAATGTAAACAAGAAGCTGCTTGGTCGCTTCTCTATCATCATCGTGTTAAACCCGCCAATAGCGAGCCAGTTGGATGAGCCAGTTTGTGATTGGTTTCAGCAAATTTGTAACGGAAGCAGGATAGATAAATGTACAGGTTTCCAGCCTGAGCTGCAGGGCGAAATCAAATCGCTGACAGACCGGACTGGGTTTACCCAGTCTATTACTGTCTAGGAATAGTGTTATCTTTTGACACATAAAGGGTCACAAATGCTGCAACAAGAAATGCTCAACAATTAGTCAACTTTTCAATACGTCGGTTGACAGACAGAACTATTTTTTTTTTTTTTTTAAAGATTGTTTTTTGGACTTTTCCACCTTTATTTGATAGGACAGCTAGGTAAGAAAGGGCTGAAGACACGCAGGAAATCAGATTCGGAGGAGGTCAGATTCAAACCCTGGACCTCTGCGTCAAGGCATAAACCTCCAAGTATATGTGCGCCTGTTCTACCCACTGAGCCAACCCAGCCACAGACAAAACTTTTTTAATGATCTATTGATGTTTATCAGGTAAAAAATGCCAGCGGAGCCCCCGTGGCTACCATGAACGCCGACCATGAACCACAACGTCCCCAGCTTGAATCCAGATGGGGACCTCTGTTGCATTTCCTTCCTCATTTAATTGTATCAGGTTCTGAAATTGAATATGTTTTGGGTTTTGGACCACAGACACAATTTCATACATTTAATAGACTAAACGATTAATGGATTAAATAAAAAAAGAACTGACAGATCAAATCAATGGTGAAACTAATCGTTAACTGAAGCCCTTGTGGCAATCCCAGGTGGTTTGATTTTTGAATGTGTTTTAAAGATCCTAAACACCCCGGGACATTTCTTAAACATTCCGATTGAATTCAAACAGTCACGCCAGGCTAGTGTATCGTGAGAGGCAGCGGAGGGTGTATGGGTAAGCCTGGTCATCTCTGCACTGGCTGCCATTTAGCAGGACAGAATTAAGCGTGAGGACGTCTGTCCGGTACCAAAGCATGACATCAGCCAGTTGGCAGAGGAGGTGTCGGAGCAGGTGCTATATGGGAACGAGGGAGGGATGGAGATATGCGGGGAGGGGTGGAATTGGGGAAGGACAGGGAGAGGATGGAGGTGTGGGACAGCAGAGCAGAGGGTGGTGCAGGAGGATGGGGTAGAAGCCAAGATGAGTGTCCAAGTGAAGCTATTTATAGCTCTCCATCATGGGCCATTCTACCAGGCCCTGATCACCACCAGTATTATACCTCTATTTCCCCTCTGCTTATATTCAGCTCATATCCAGAAACACATTTACCTCTAAATCATGTCATATCAGTCTATTCTTGGGCAGTGACATTAGACATTTTCCACCCTTAATGTCAAAAATATGACAGATAACCCTTTTGCTTTGTTGCTTTTCTTTCTTCAAGACGTCACACCTTCTGAGCAACTGATTTTCCACTATCTTCTGATCCATTCAGGCAATTGCAGCTAACTAGACTCTTTTAGTCAACAGAAGCATTTAAAAAAAGGTTGCAAATCAATCAGAGAGAGGGAACAGTCAAGTAAATCTGCAGTAGCATTTAATACTGTAGATAGTCTTTTGACCTGTGCCTGACCTAAGACGACCCAGCTAAAAGAGGTCCATTACTGTCCAATGGTCCAGAGAGGTTGCCATGGGAACAGCACAAGTACCAGGTCCAGTGAGTCCAGCCATCTGGTGGACATAAGCTCTATACAAATAAACTCTAGCTACTGTTTTGCAAAGGTTTCAGAGTGAAGCCTGCCTCATCACACACCAAAAAACCCAAATTTCTCTCCTGAAGACAAAGAAAAGATGAATAGTTGATTGAGGATAGAAAAAAGCAAGTGGTTTATGTGGACAGAGGAAGACATGTATGCTACTAAAAAGAGTACTGCTTACTTCTCTTTGTTATTTTATACGCATTCTTCTCCCTTGTCAAAATGTGGCTACATTACCTACATTGCAACTCAACCGCCACAGTTTGGTTAGAGATATGCTAGTAGCGGCTAATGTAGCCTTGAGCCGCTAGCCTATAGCAGAAATGCGGAACAGACTACAGAGGTCTGGTAAGCTAATTTCTTTTTAAAACCCCAGATTTTTTTCATTTTCAAACTTGTAGTCTTTAGCCACAACCACTTGAGGCAATTTATCAGATTTCACACTGCTCCCTCTGGAACCTCAAAAGGCTCATACAATTTTTTTCCACATATACTGTTGTACTCCCCAAGATCTGTAAACAGACTTTGATGTATAAAATAGGTGGAGTTCTCCTTTAAGCATGCTAGAGGGACCAAGAACAATGTTATTCATGGCCAGAATATCAGATTGTCTATATCAAGTGCTGTGACAACAGCACCTGAAACTTGGACTCACAACCAGAGAAATACATCCACAACTCTAAAAACATCCCCATAAATCACAGGATGTCAGTGACAGATAATATAGAGTTAAACAGAGTCACTGTACATGCATGGTTCTGCAACTAGATCTTATCCAGGCCCAAGCCACAGCAGCCTGCAGCAGAATGGCATTGTGTAGAGTTGTAATGTCTCTGGGTCACGTGTTACAATATAATAGTGTCTTTGTCTTTCACTTATCTGGCTACAGCTCAGGCTGTGGAGCAGAGTGTTTCAACAGCTACTGTCTAACTATCAGACCTAAGGACACAATCTTGCTCTCTGTGTGAAGGCTCATTGTCACCCTCTCTGCATGGACAAAAAAAATCATCTGAGTCGAGACAGATAAGTTGATTTTTAAACACCCACACAGATGCCTTTATAGGAAGCTGGAGCTGCCAGAAGTAAGCTGCTTTCCTTTCTCTGTGTGCATTAAAAGCACTGTGCCACAAGCAGACATGCAAACATATTTGCTATAAACAAAACACATATCAACTCTATGACCACACACACACGGTCATAGACATAATACTGTATATGCATGTGCAAAAACTCTCACACCGTTTTTCCCTTAAATTAAAACACAGACACATACAAATACAGCACTGACCAGGTGACCAAACCCTGTTATATGTGGTGTGAGCTCCTATTTAGGAAATGTCCTTGGCTTTTTGGTTGTTTTCACGGTGAATCCCTGAGTCCACCCACACAGGCAAGCCCTGCAGAGACCTTCTGTTCCTCAACCCAGGACACACACACAAACATGCACAGAAAACACATGCACACACACACACACAAAGTCACAGTCAAAGAGAGAGAAAAAAAAAAATCAAGAATCGAAAGCAGGTTTATTGCGACTTCTCTTTGGCTCGTCAAATCTCACTAACACAAAGCATTTTTATTTGTCATTTCATGTTTTGCTTAAAGTTTGACATTCATAATGGACTGGTTTACTAAATAATGTGCAGATGGTGACCTCTGTAAAAGACAATGACAGATCTGATCTGAACAATATGAAATATCAGGATTGACAGCTTGGTTAAAAAACAATTGAAAAATACAAATGTATCTGTAAATGTAAATGTATGTGTATCACATAGAGTTTGCTGATTCTGTATGCAGCCGTTTTCTAACTTTGGATTTTTGACTCAGATTTGCACTCGATGAAATGAGGACAAAACAAGAGTTAAATTAGATTCAATCGCACACATTGAAACCAGCAATAACAGTTGGGCCTGTGTGTTTTATGGAGCCAGCAGAGAGTGGAGTACATATGGACGCCTCACATTATGGCACATAGCACTATAATGTGGTGTGGTAATGGCCGTGAAACCACATGTCACTGTGGATGGGAGAGAGACTCCAGAACAGAGGCAAGGCCCAGAGCCAGACCAGTGCTACAGTTCACCTTCAACTGCTCTCTATCTCTGTTTTGATCTGTCTGTTTATGTCATCTCTCTTTTTCTTCTTCTTGCTTTCTTATTCCTGTGTCTCTCATCACCTTTCATATATCTCATGTTTCTTACTCTCAGTTTCTTTCTCATTTTTCCAGACTTCTCTACTTTGACCCGATGGTTACTGCCTCTCAAAGAATGTCCTGCACAGGCCAAGGCGATATTGTGGTTATTCTTTGAAAGAGTCTATTTCATGCCTCTACAACATCGAAGCAAGGTTAAACCAACGACAATCCCGGGAGCTAAACTTATGCGTATATTTTTGATTTTATTATGCATCGAATCAGTTTTGCTTCAGTGAAAACTACCTTTGAGAGTCCTTAAAATGCTATTTAATGGCCTTCTTCATATGTTGCCCCCTTATGTGAAGCAGCTTGTGAACGCACACTCCATCAACAGGGCAACTTGGCTCACGTTCAGTCAACATGCTACTTTAATGTGAATGGCTTCAAACTATAACGGTGATCAGCACGTCCTGTCCCTCTGTCAATTTCTCTCTTTTCTGCCTCACCCACTTCCCCCGCTCCCCCCCACAGCCACACTGATAGCAAGAATGCCTCACCCTTGCCATTGTTCAGTATGATACAGTGTGCTTGTTACACGATGTGAGGGTGTTTCTCTTGATGGCTCCAGAATGTGCAGGCACTCGTGTTTGACTCCCAGTGCAAGCGGCCTGGCAAAGTCCAAGGAGGCTATTGACAGTGGACTTTGGAGGGTGGAGAGAGATGAAGGCATTCTGCGCCAACACACACACAAACTCACACTTGGATCATAGGCTGGTGCTGCCTCTGGCTATTGCAGGGTAATAAAGTGATCCAGAGAAAATGCAGGAGGAAATGACAGGCAACAGCCATGTGTGTCTTACAGCTGCTACTCTAATCAGATGTATGCTCTCACTACATTTAACATGGGTCTTGTTTGACTTAAATTCCTTTATTATAGCCATTGGAGAGGGTTTTAATGTATACATGTGTTGTCAGTAAATAGAACTGTGGTGATTAAATATATTTATAAGTAGTTTGTGACAAACAGGGCTGTTGTGGGTTATCGACCCCTGGGTGGGCTATTGCTGTTTCTCCACCTTCTGCCACTGTGGTTTAGCTCTCTGGAAACTGCTGTTGGCACAAAATAGCTACCAGATGAAAGACGCTGGCATAGGTGAAAGTTGGCCACAGAGAAACCTCTTATGAGCTCCTCTCGCCTCTCTCTTTTCATCTGTGGGCAAATGCTTGTTACTAACCTAGCTCTGGGGAGCTTGTTCCCCGGAGCCCTTATGTTTTCTCGCCCCGCAGTTCTTCCTGGATTAGGGTGCCACCTAAATCATGGTTGCAGCTGTCGCCGTGGTCCTGCTAGAAGCCCTGCTACACCCTGCTATGCCCTACAGTGCCCTGCTATGCCCTGCTATGTCCAGCTACGCCCTGCTACGCCCTGCAGTGCCCTGCTACGCCATGAACTACTACAACAACTACTATTTCTAGTCATAGTTCCATTATCTTTATTGTGACTATAATTGCCACTGTTCATCATACCCCCAACCGGCACCGGCAGACAACCGCCCACCAAGAGCCTGGCTCTGTCCGAGGTTTCTCCCTAAAAGGAAGTTTTTCTCACCACTCAAGGTTTCTGCCTAAAAGGGAGTTTTTCCTCTCCACTGTTGCACTAAATGCTTGCTCTTATGGGAATTACTGGCATTGTTGGGTCTTTGTAAATTATAGAGTGTGGTCTAGACCTACTCTATCTGTAAAGTGTCTTGAGATAACTCTTGTTATGATTTGATACTATAAATAAAGTTGAATTGAACTGAAAGGTTTCTTGAAAGCTCTTAAGAAGCCAGTGATGTATTGCTACTTATGATCAACCTCAATATACAGTACACTCTGCTGATAATATTTTATTTCTGGGTACAGATATAAACAGAACTGATCAGATTGTAATGAGATTAAGAAGCAAACCCTGTTAAGGACACACACTCACTGCATTCATTTTTGCAGCCGAAACAACCATTTCATTAGGAAGTCTAGACAAGACCTCTAGTATTTCTACTACTGACTCCTTCTCCAATCTGTGCTCACCTCATGGAACACCACCACCTCATTAATGACACCTCAGTTAACATTGAACATAAACAGACATACAGTACAGTAAATATCACTAAGATAAACAGAAGTATGCACACAGGCACATTTTCATAGGATATCGTACACATGCTCTCTCTCTCTCACACATACACACAACTTATCTAGAGATAATCTGCAGAGAGAGAGATATGTTATTATAGGTCCCTCCCAGACGTGATGTCACTCAGCTCATGAGAGGTGTCTTTAAACCTGACACACGCTGAGGCTCTTGACATACAATTTTTTTCATTATCTAGATAGAGCTGTCCTCTATAAAATCATAGACTTTCTTTTGAATTAGGTTCAACGTCCATTGATGTTAGACATCAGGGTGAGTGTGAGCCTATTTGTTTTTGTGTCTAGCAGTAAAATACATATTCTCCAGAAGTAGCTACAGCAAGGGACTCCTTATGGCGAGGCAATGGAGCTGGATAATTATGGGGTGTGTGTGTGTGTGTGTGTGTGTGTGTGTGTGTGTGTGTGTGTGTGTGTGTGTGTGTGTGTGTGTGTGTGTGTGTGTGGTTTGGGATAAAGGACTGGGGGGGAAAAAGAAGAAAAAAATGTTGTAATTTTTACAGTGAATTCCAGCTTGATAACCAGAACCAGCTGGCTTTTGTCACACACACACACACACACACACACACACACACACATACAAACACGCACACACACACACACACACACACACACACACACACACACACACACACACACACACACATACACACACACAGAACTACCAATCTTTAGCATAAACAGTTGTTTGTGAGAATATGATATTGAAATGTGAATAGAAAACCTACTGACAATGTGGGTCACATAATGACTAATGGGTGCAAATAATAGTAACATCAGTGTTGTATACTGCAGCTCATGTACATCTACAAAAATAATTAAAAATACAGACACACAACTAATAACATCCATTATTGCACAACCATTTGCAATAACGGTGATTGCATAATAATATACAGTATATTGTCGTTGCTTATTTGCAGTTCAAACAAGTCTAATTTATATTACTTGTTGGAAAAATACAAATGAATTTCCTACTCACGTACACTATTCAGTTTACTTTGTTATGTGATGTTGACTGTTACAGTGCTAAAGATGACTAACCACCAGTCACACTTTTTGGTTGTTACTGGCCATTTCAGAAATTGTTCCACTCCCTTCTGTGTGTTCATCTGAATCATCCTGGTCATCTCAAAGGGGGAAAGTTACCAGACGACACACACACACACACACACACACACACACACACACACACACACACACACACACACACACACACACACCACAAACACACACACAACGGCAGTTATCAGTAACATTAGATAAAAGACACATGGGTGTGACTCAAGTGTCTCAATGTAAATGGAGGATAAACTACTTGAGTATCTCCCACATTGCTTTATCAATACTACAATAGTTTGCAGGCCTATGCACTTCAACCTCCAACACATACACAGACTGCTCGGCAGTTGACATCTCTACTAAGCTGCCTCCCTGACCCCAGTTGCCCAAGGCAACCCCTTGTTGTTGCAGTGTTTGAAAAGATGTGAGGAGCACAGTCTCCCACCAGGAAAACTCTAGTAGCGAACACAGATTAAAAGTCTGCTAGTCTCACAATGGGAGCCCTTAAGGCTACACAGGGGAGAGCAGTTCTACATTTGTGTGTGTGTGTGTGTGTGTGTGTGTGTGTGTGTGTGTGTGTGTTGACGTACAAGCTCCCACTTTCTGTGATTTTTGTTTCTGTACATACGTGTGTGTTTGTGTGCAGATGCTGCACCTCAGTGTGTGCATGCCTACTTCTACCTTACATCTCCAACGTGTATGGCCTTTAATTTTGAATGGAGACAAATGCTGTGCAGGCCCATATTGAGGCAATGAAAAGAACCATTTCTCTCTACCTACAGATCAATGGGTTCCCATTCAATTAGAAAGTCTGAAACCATTAGCACCCGGCTAATGACTCCATTCTGGGGAGCTGGGGAGCTTTGGCCTCGGGGTAGGAGGGTGGTGAGTGGGGGAGCCAGAAAAAGCATCCAGGCTGGGTGGGGGATTTCTTTAACTGCATTCATTATGAGAGCATTACACTTCTTTAGTGTCTTATCGGGCAACACTTTCCAGATAGCATATTGCAGCAGGGTGTTGAATGCTTTCTCCCTCTGGTGTTGTTTCAGCAAATGCTAAAGCTGTGCAACATTGTAACGGTTTCCTTTTTCCATTATTTATTTCAGGTTGTTTTTTGTTAGAGTTAATTGTTTGTTATAATCCTTGTATAGTTCAGTTTGCCCAGCCCACTTTATTGCAACCCAACTTTGTGTGCTTCTGAGATGAGTGAGGGGTTAACCTGCAGGTCCTCCTACTATTCCTGTAATGATGGCAGCTATTCATTAGTGTATGATGGAGGCGGCGCTTTTAGGTGAATTCAGACATCCCTCTACCCTCAGTTTAGCGCTGCCCTTTTTCTATACAGTCCTGCAGCAATCATTCATTTGCCTCAAATTATCAAATATACAGTTAGAAATACTGATTAACAGTCCTAGTAATGAAAATAGCAGGTGGCCTAAACATACATGCACTAAGAAAGTAAGAAAGAAAGAAAAAGAAAGAACAGAAGAAAGGAAAAAAGCAGACAGTAGTATGCAGAAAGAAGGCAAGCAGCCAGGCAGACAGACAAATGGGTGTATATAAGAGGGTTTACAGGTAGGAACCATGTGGCTACAGGCAGAGGTAGGACGCCATGGTCAGAGTCCATATCCTGTGTCTTAATAATGCGTGCTGCGGCCTCAGGGGAATGGCAGCTTTAATGGGGAGGCAGTCTGCCACTGGTAAACACATGCTGGAGCTCAGTGAAAACACTGCTGGCAAGGAATTTGGTAATTTGTGATAAGCATGAGAGCAGCATTGCCTTGAAATCATTTTTGGCTGTGTGTGTGTGTGTGTGTGTGTGTGTGTGTGTGTGTGTGTGTGTGTGTGTGTGTGTGTGTGTGTGTGTGTGTGTGTGTGTGTGTGTGTGAGTGTGTGTGTGTGTGTGTGTGTGTGTGTGTGTGTGTGTGTGTGTGTGTTATGTGAAAACAAACTCCCCCCTATTAAACATTTGTTTACCTTGACATTAGTTTACCTCAACAATCTGTTAGTGTAGACAAGTCTAAATCAAATCCCTTTTCTGTTTATTACAGGGAAACTGAAATCACTTTAATTTCGGAACTAATTCATTGTAAATAGTGTGTTACATTCAATAGAAGGGTAAAAAACAAGTTTCCTACTAACACTACTGCCCCTAGCTACTCATGCTGCAGATTTGGACCCCGCATCCAGTGTAAAGCTATCAGGGATGTAATGATATTACATTTCACAGCGGCATATGTACGCAGTGAATGAGCCATGACACCAGCCGCATGAGGTAAGAAGTTGGCCTGGTACAGAGGTAGCTGAGGTTAAACGGAAAAGCAGGGGATGTGTCATTACTCCAAAAAAACATTTGTCATGATTCTGGTCACTATGTAGAGAAGATCAAGTGTTAACATAATTACTTCTCCACATTTTCAGAGAGACTTGTCATTATTAGAAGTAGAGTGCTTGATAGATGGAACATAAGTCAAGGTTCATAAGAGAGGCGAGGAGAGGAGAGGAGAGGAGAGGAGAGGAGAGGAGAGGAGAGGAGAGGAGAGGAGAGGAGAGGAGAGGAGAGGGCCAAGCGGTCCACCGATTGCTTCCCAGTTTGATTGCTCTGGTCTGGCTCATCTGGTACAGGAAGGGCCGGGGAAAGTGATCGGGCCTATCCAGACTCAACTAGCTGAGCCTGCTCTACTTTCCTCCTGGGACTGCCAATGTGGTGGTGTGGTATAGGGAGATGGGGGAGAGACGTTAAAGGGGTTCACAAGGGGCAGTGGGAGGGAGGAGAGACTAGGTGTAGAAGGTTGCAACGGGGGACAGAGGAGAGGGTTCTCTCCCTAAGAAGTGCTAACTTGGACAGTGGGAGGAATTTTCTGTGGTTTATCCAACGAGAGCTGCTCCATCTGTATAAACTGGAGCCTGCCAAAATGTAGGCTCACTCTCCATACACACACGCTAACACACACACACACACACACACACACACACACACACACCACTGCCAGAATGTCGACTCCCTCTGTCCAAAGAGGAGCAGAGGAACTTAACTCCCTTATTACTCGCTCAGATAACTAGTGCTCAGATACTTAGATAAGAAACACACACACACACACATGTACACAAACTCATACACTCAGTCCATTGAAAAGGTTAGTCCTGAGGCTCTCCGGTCTGCAGAGTACTAAAAAGAATAGTTTTCTCCCGTTTTGATGAGCTGCTCTAATGACAGTGGTGTGGAGACAGAGGTTATGTAAGTGTGAGCTGCAATCACACTCGACGCCATTTAGACGTGACTCAGCTGGCCCAATGCCTGTTTGCGTGAGTGTGTGTGTTAGGAGAGAGAGAGAGAAAGAGAAAACGGCTGAGTGAGTGTGTGTAAAAGAGAAAGACACTGGACAATAGAGTCTGTAAGATAGAGATAGAAAAGAAAAGAGTTTGAAGAGAGGTTAAGAGTGTGTATGTGTTTTAGAATGTGTGCATGTGTGTGCATGTAGGGGGTCAGAGTTATAACACATCTGTTGGTGACCTTGTTGGATATGACTTTTTATTTTGTTTGCTACTAATACAGTAAAAGGAAAAATTTACATAACACACATATGTCCCTTCTTGCTTTTTAAAACACATTTTCGCATGGCTGCTCAGGTTAAATCCACTAGAAGTGAGTGAATATTCAAGTGTGTGTGTGTGTGTGTGTGTATAAGTGTGACACACAGCGGCCCCTTAGTTTCCCAGCAGGGCTTGTGGCAGAGGACTGACATCTTTCCACAGGATATGAGAACTCTGTGATCATCCATCTGAACTTTGAGCTGTGAGGAAAAACACACTCTACAGCGCCTCCTTTCGTGCTTCAATTTTTATTACTCTCTCTCTCACTCTCTCTCTCTCTCTTCTGAAACTGCTCGTGTCTCTTTAAAACGTTGCTCTTCTTTTGCCAAGGGGGCAGGGTTGTACTCTGTGAGTCACTGGGCTGTCCCTGGCACAGACAGACACACGTAGATCAATGCACGCACACACACACACTTGAAGCTCTGCATGTCTATGAGTGGAGCTGGCCCTATGCCCAGCCGTAGGTCTGCACGGCCCTAGCACGGTATCACTTAACCCTTCAGGAGCACGTACTGCTCCAATTTAACCCCAAAAGAAGCATCGGCTCAGTATCTCAAAGATTGACTCTTCAGGTCAAGCCTCTTACAGTTTGTTATCCAAATGTCTACAAGTAAATGCCACAAACAATCATTCCCATAAAAGCCAAAACTACTTTTCAAGTGAGCTGTTCCTTTAACGTTCAGTACAGTTGGCTGTTTAACTCTTTAGGAGGTCTTCCCAAGCAGCTACAGTGCTACTGCTGAACTCAACAATAGAGAAATAGGTTTTTATGACAAGAGTTATGTGACCACGATCACAATTCACTCATTAACCTCTTGTCATTCTTGATGCCAACTGACACCAGCGACCTTTGAACCTTGAACTTTGTCAACTGTATTCAAGCCTTCTGCATTGTACTGATATATTAATAGTTCTTTATCTTTACCGCCTCCTCACCTCCCCTCTTTTTGTCTCTCTTACACACACGCATGTCTCCGCACAGATCTCCTCAATGTGAACATGCAGGACAGGAGAATATTTGGTATATGATGTCAGTGTGTGCCCCTGTAGCACACTTCTAGCTGGTGAACACATAGAAGAAGACAGAGTATGTCTACACACAGAAACACACATGGGCCATCAGCACGTAATGACCATACAGTAACTTGGAACATGACACAGACAGCATAGACAGAGATGGGATGTAAGGCCATTGAGAGCTGGTGTAAAGTGTGTTAAGTATGATGGGTACGGTGACAGATAGCTTGACCTTATCTGCAGCAGTTGTGGGATCTGACTGCGAAAGACGTTGTACCTCCTCTCCTCTCTGCTTCCTGTAAGATAGATCCCCAAGGTGCAATAGCTGCTCCAATAACCATGTCAGCTTGAAGGCAGGGCTATTGCCCTCCCACCTTTACCAGAGGGTAACCTCTGGAGTAATCCCTTGAGGGTCCAGACTAATAATAGTATATGGATATGAAACTATGGAAATGATAGTCCAGCACAGAATTAAATGGCAGTCAAATGTATGTTAAACACTGGATGCTTAAATGTGGTGTGACTAGTATGGGATGAGTGAAAGTCAGAGGTTTGGGCTTTATAACAGTGTTTTAACTAAAACAGTTGGCAGCACCTGAACATACAGTGGCCGAGTCAAAGAAACATACATGTACACACTAGAGGGCATGTACACACACATATTAAGTATGGTTGCTGGGGAGTGTTCTGTAATTCTAGTGTGTGTTAATGACTCTCCCAGGCACACTGGAGAAGACGTTAAAAACTCTGGCTGTGATTAACTGTGCAGCGATGCAAGCTGGGACACGACCCAGAGATTCACACAGTGGCACGGATACTCATATAGTTTCACTCACACACACACACACACACACAGATCTAAACACCAAGGTAGAGTATAACAATTTACAAAAGAAAGTTGATGTGAAGATAAACTGCTTGAATTTGTAAATGAAACATGTTTTCATGTGAGCGTTTTATAAACTAGATAAATAATTCAACCAATTACGTCTTCATTATCAGCCCGTGCATTTGCATGTTCAGTGTCGTTTTATGGCCAACTCTATGGTATTGTATTTGAATTAAACACTATAAAATGTATTCCAATTCTCTTTATACGGGCCATATACTGGCATTACAGTTACACATCAATCATGGGCCAAGTCACTTAGCAGCCATTAAACTGTAACAATGTTTGTGTTTTTACAGCTTGGCTCTGACTGAAAACAAAAACATATGTCCTCATTTGCCCACCACAACCTCATTACGGCCATACAAACAAGTCATTTCTAATCCTCCAATTACAGATGAGAAACAGGAAGAAGAGATCCACTAGACAATCTATCAAAAGTTTGTGGCCGGCGATGGCTGTAAAGTGCAACGCCACAATGTCGCACTGGACGACTTGCGGTCTTCCAAATGTCTTTTTCTGAACTGAAAGTAAAACAAAGAGCATAAAGCAGGTCTCTAACCACTGCAAAGCAATAAGAGAATAGGTTTTGTTTCATAGCAAGCCCTTGTATACTTTTGCTTTGCCCAGAGCCAGACACCTGGCCTGGGCTGGCTCTATAAGTCCTGGCCAAGGCCATACAGACCTAAACCTAAAACACCTGTATTTACCTTGGATTTACTGAACGTCTACAGCCCAGTGGTGTGATTTGTATGATAGGATATACTGTGATGTGGATTGCGACATTAGGTAATACCACCTCTGGTTTGGTTAAGAAAAGATTGGTAGAAGACTGATGAAGTTTGTTTTGGAGATTTCCACTCCCCTCTCTCGGAAAGGTTTGTTAAGTCCTGTTCCCAGAGAGTACAGCTCCATGACCTACTTCTGTCCTCCACCAAGAATAACATGTACCTGGACAACACTGACCATTTAGACAGCTGCAGGGAGGGGGCGAGTGAAGGCTGAGGTACAAAAAAGAGAAATGGACGATTGAAGGTAGCGTGTGGCACGCAAAGAAAGAAAGAAAGAAGTATAAAGAGGAATCAGGGATTGATGGGAAGAAAGAAAACGAGTGGGAGGAACCCATAAAGTTACAGTGAATGAAGGAGACAGAGAGATATGCCCCTATCCTTTTAAAAGTTAGTTGAATCTCTGGAGATTTAATTGAATTTGAAATGAGTCGGGAGACAGAAAGTTAGCAGAAGCTCCGGAAGGCCTAGTGCTAAAGATGAAGAGCTGATGAATGACAGGAGAGAAGACAGAGGAGGAGAAGACTCCATAACAGTAGCATACAGAGGAGTCCTGTGTGAGGAAAAAGATTCGGCCATGCACAGGTAAATTGATCTCACGGGAGGGTGAGTAATAGTGGAGTAAAAGCTACGAAGGAAGGTATGGATTGGAAGCACTGAGGGATGAACAGAAAAAAAAAAAAAAACAGAAGAAAGCAACGACGATAAGGAGAAACAAGAAAAGTATAAGGAGTCGTACAGGCAGGGGCAGAGAAAAAGAGACAAGCTGTGAAGTTGGAGAGAAGTGGACGGAGGCAGAGCTTCTGCAGAAATAGAGAAGGTTTAGAGTGGGCCTGGGCTGAGGGTTGTGAGGTGCAGGGCTCTCTCTCCAGAGCAAACAGAGGCTAACAGAGGGGCTGTTGTCTGGGTCAGGGTGGGCCAGGGGAGGGGACAGCAACACCAGGATGTAAAATGTGACAGATCTATTTTAGGGATCCAGCACAGGAGCCCTTCCCTGCTCAGAACCAGGTGTCAGGGTCAGGAGTCAAGGGCAGGACAGCAGAATCCAAAGCACCAATTGAAGTGGATTAGTTGAACTGGAGGTTTGACTGGACTGTAATTTAATTTTTATGTCCGTGTGTGTTCCGGGTTTTAATTCCAGAAGACGATTCAAGAGAGGAAAAAGGAGCTTTGTGATTTCCTGCAAACTACTGCTCACAGCCAAAATGGAAAATGTCATGATCTATGCACATTATGAACATGTCTAATCAAACTGTGTTGCTTTATCAAAAGACCAAGAGTTATTTTGGTAATTACTTACAGAGCAGTGTATGAAATTAAAATGCACATATCTTCTTTCTTTTGTATTGTTCTTTCTGTTGCATTTTCAATGTAATGATCTTCGTCATCCTTTCAGTGTTTCTCAATATTCCGGTATTTCAATGTTTTTCAGTTGCTTTCTACAGAAAAACCGAAAGTACAAACATACTTCCTGTAACCAGGCGTGTGTTACTCTCGAAATGATCTAAATGTTTGGGAAGTTAATACCAGTGTAAGAATGTGTTAATTTTACAATGCTTCATTAGTCATCAGCTTTGATTCAGATGTTGTGGTTTGCTTTTCACAGATGAACACAACTCAACATCCCGCTTCCTTCCCACTTCCTGTCCCCCTTGTTCTTCCTTCTAAGTTGCTCCTCTTTCCTATACATCGCTCATAGTCCCCCACCTACACACCACCACCACCACCACCACTTCCATTTCTCCCCCACTTCCATTTATAATGTGCATCTTTGAAACAAACCCAGTATCAAATTGTAAAGCCACCCCCACCTGCACTCTGGTCTGGGCCTATCAGGATCCAGGCAGAGGGGCTGATTATGCAGGCAGCTGTCAGCCCTCTAAGGTGAGGCCCCCCAGGCGACAGTTCAACTGCGTCAGACCTAGGCTGTGCCACTGAGCCTGACAGTAGCAGGAACAACACAGAGAAAAGAATGCTAATGGATCAAATCAGATGAGAGCTGAGATGAGAGGAGGGAGTGCAGAGCAGAAGAGGAGGGCGCTGGCAGGCACTCCTGATCAGCTGTCATTCAGACGAGGCCCTGTGTGTGTGTAAGCGTGTATTTGTTGTGCATGTTTTGAGTGAGACGCACTGGCCGCCCAGGATTACGCCCCCAGTCACTGACATGTTTTCCCTCCACAGTGCCTTGAAGTTTGAGAGATGAAGGAAGGGTGTGAACAGAGGGAGGGAGGGGCTGGAAAAGGCGATAGATGGATGGATGTGGGAGGCTATGTACAGTACACTGCTCTGTTCCTTTATTCTTCCATCTAACATGCCTTTCCCATCGTCTATCTACCCAGCATAACTCAACCCCTCTCTTTGACTATCTGTCTGCCTCGGAGCCATACCTTACTGCGGAAAAGGCAACATATCAAAACTTAACGGCATTTCCTTTTCTGAATAATGCTGAGTTCAAGATTATTTTGTTTTGAACTTCACTCCTGCGCTTGCTTCTTCTCTCCTCCAGGGCAACCCCTTCATGAGGAGAGACAAGCTGCTTTAGCACCATCATTTACGGGCAGTCAAACAGCCTCCTGTGTGGTGAGAGCTCGTGATTGAAACACAGCAAGCTGAAGACTTCAGTTCCCCTCTTTCTCTAAATGTCTGATTCCATTCGCCTTCGCAGGACTACAGACAGAAAGTTAAAGCCTACATGTGCATGTGTTCATGCCATGAATGAATAATGTATTCTGACAGTAGAGACAGATGGATATATGATCATCAGCTAAAGAGGATTGCTGTGACACTGAACCAGGAAGTGCTTGTCAAGTCATGTTACAACTCCCAGCCACGAACTCACTGTAGATCTCTTTTAGCGTTGCCTCGATCGTCACCCATAATCAGGGTGCAGGAAAGTTTTAAGTTTCAGCTACAGCACAAAATGACCTGAAATAGCAAACTGCCATTTTCCCAAACATCTACTTGAATGCCTTCAAACAGAAACAGCTTGACTTGCCCCTACCCCACTGCTCTGTCTCCCCCCTTACCCTCACACTCACCCCATCCCTGGCAGATGGCTTTAATTAATATAGACATGATAACGAGATTCCCTGCGATTAATACACACAGCAGTTATGGATTTAAGTGCTAGGGATTCCAGATAATATGATTAACAGCAGTTGAAGTGGGGGCATCTGGCAGATGACTTGAAATAGAGGAGGGCTGGAGCGGTTGCAAAATAAGTGTGTGTGTGTGTGTGTGTGTGTATTGTGCATGCACATTTTGTGTGTGTTTATTTGTGTGCCTGTCTGTCAGAGAGACGGATAGTATAAGAATGCTGGTGGCGTAACGTCATGCAATCTTAATAGGGAATTTTTTTTATCCACTTTTCATTGTGTAGCCAGCTGTCTTTTGTGCCATAACATAGACTACATGTACACCCAATAGATGGAGCTACATGGTATACCACCATATGTGTGCATCTTTGTTGGTATAGTAATCACTGTTCAAGACTTCTATCCTGTAATATTTATCAGGGAATTTACAGCAAATGAGATTTAATCTACAAAACCACTTTTCTTGACAGTTAAGAACATTATTACTTTGTATGACTTTCTTTAAAAAGACACATCAGATCAGGTTTTAAACATGAAGACAACTGTTCATTATTTGCATAAAAATGCAAAGCAGCCTGACACCTGTTTCTGAAGTATTTTAGCTGTAGACATATCATAACAAATGACACAGATGCAAACAAGTGCATCTGGGACAACTGCTTTGTCCTGTTTCTATAGTCACCAGTAAAACTTTATTTTATCTCAACTTTATTTTTAAATCTCAGCTGATGGCTAATTCCTGGAGACACAACTCAAAATACAAAGAAAAAAGTACACGTTATTGTGGATGAACAGTATTTAGGGAAGTTAAGAATCTATTTTGATGGTTCCTCTATGGAGAAAGTCCCTCTTTCTCTTAAAGGTATGCTTTATTTTGTTTGTCTACATTTAGCTGTTTAATTCCTGTAGTTTGAATGTGAATTTATTATTTTCACACGTGTTACCAGTATGAAGACACTAAGCTGGACAAATTCAAGCCATATGGTGCACAGTGCACAGTGAAGTCCTGACCTTCTGTCTCTTGTTTACGCTGAAGGCTACGTGGCCTGATACGTGTATTTGCTGGCATTTAAATTAGTATTAGCCATCATGATGGAGTCTAGCTCAAAGTAACACAACAGAGTTCACAACTGCTCCTCTCGGGGTTAACGGTAAAGGGTTATCATGTCAATCTCTGACTCGTTTCAACTGTATGGAGTGTGTCTCCACACATTAGTCACACTCCAGGGTATCTGTCCAGTCCGCACAGATGCACTGTGACGCAAAATAAGATGCACCTTACAGATAAACTGAACAGGACGTCAAGGGGAGGATTGTGTTTGGAAGACTGTTTGTGCATGTTTCCATGTGCATTTTTGAGTGTAGTGTTTTTGGCTATTTCATTACAAACTAGAATTACGGCCTCACAGTTGTATGCCTCCGTCAACCAGTCAAATTGCAGCTTACATCCATGTCTGTCCAGACTCACATAGTATATGTAGTGAAGACTATGAAGAAAGTGAAGGAAATGTATTGTGTATTTTTTGGAATGGAAGTTATCACTATATTGACTTGATTGAATGCTTGATTCCATGGAGAAACTTGCTGTCTTAACTTAGGGACTATTTTTACAGTAAATTACAGAGGACTGATAGAGAGCTTCCTCACATGGTGCAACAACATCCCCTGAAGCTTAATATCAGCAAAACAAATGAGCTTCTGGTGGACTACCAGAGGAACAGGAGGCTCCCTGTTCTGGTTGTCATCCAGGAAGAGGGAGTAGAGAGGGTGGACTCAAACCAAAAGTACCACAAAGTACCTTGGGGTCCGAATCAATAAATTGGACAGGACTCACAACACTGAAGCCCTCATCAGGAAGGGACAGAGCAGACTGTTCTTCCTGAGGAGACTCAAGCTAAATCCACATCCCACTACAAAAATCATCTCTCCACACGGCTCTCACCAGAGTTTGGTTGACATTCAGAGTCTGGGTCAGGAATGGCTGCACACGGCTCTTGCCTCTGACGTCACAAGCAAACATGGAGCTGGCTGAGCTGTAATTGGCTCAGTAGCACAAATTCCAACCATCTCTGGCAAACATGAACATGAATTGGCGAAAAACAGTAAACTTTTATTCCATGTGTTACATCGTGTTTTACTTTGGTGTTTTTTGTTGACCCCTCTAGGTTAATCATCTGATTGGCAGGTACCTGTGCCGACTAGTGGGCTGAGCCTATATAGGCAGGACCTTTTCTTCAGCCCCCTCGATTTGTGGTGCTTGGTATCTGGTTTTAAATTATTCATCCATTTATTTCAGTAAGCTTACATGTAGTAAACGTCTCTCCCAGTATTGTGTCCACTGTTATGTTTGGTGTTTGAGCCAGCCATAATACATGCTTATTCTTCAGAGACAGTGTTTAGCAGTAGAGCAGCATTGGCTATAACCAGGTGCTCCAGCCTAAAGTTAAATCACAACTCAACAACATTCATTGCTGTGTTTAGTTGCAGAAAGGCACACAACCTTGCAGCCAGTGAAAATTATATTTGCCACTTAGTTGCTAGTCAACATGATATTTTTTTTCCCCTCCCTTGCTTTCCTCTCCCTAGCCTCTCTTTTGCAGTCAAGGAGACACAGTAAAGAGAGTGAGGGAGAGTAATTTGACAAAGAAAGGGTAGAAGTTGGCACTGAAAGTGAATCAAGGGAGCAAAAGCAAACAGAGGAAGGAAGGAGTGGGAAGGGGGGAGGGAGAAAGTGGAGGAGGGAAGTTGGCGGGGAATGGGAGAAGGGATGAGGGGGTGAAGCTGTGAGCCGAGCGGACGGACTCCAATGAAAACAGATTCTGAGATGTAACACGTTTGTGCAAAGCGGGGACTGCTTATAATGACCCACTTCCACTTCTTGACCATGAGTGACTGGACACTCTGGTTCACAACCCCAATCACCATTGTATAAAGGCAGAAGGAGATCATAGAGCAAAAACAGAAAAGGATAAACTGTCATTGAAGTATCACTAACATTGTCTTTTCACAGAACAGATTGGCAATTACAGATGCTAACACACCAAGAGGGCTGACCTACTGAATCATGCATGTCCCTCCTTGCACACACACCAACCACATACATATGCACACTTAAACTCACACACAGCACACAAGTACATCAATGCACATTCAGGGTCACATTAACTGCAGCCGCTGGGACAGTGCAAGACAACCATCTCTGCTTCCTGTTTTTCTGGAAATGAAACTATGTCAAAGGCAATAATGCTGGCAGTAAGAAACACTGGCAGTTAGAAACTGATCCCTAAAGCTCGTACCAAATCCAAATCCGTGCACACACAGATGCACACACGGTGACAACTCACACACCATTTTAAAACAGGGGTTCTCCTAACCGTGCTCCAGCATCCTGGATTCAATCAGAGATTTAAAGGGGTGATAGAATGCAAAACCGATTTCACCTTGTCATAGTTTAATAACGACAGTTTGGAGGGTAAATAGGACATACATAGAACCTCAAAATCCCATTGATATCCCTTTCCTCCGCAAATCTCACTATTTGAAACTGCCTCAGAAAACGGGCAAATCTCAACGAAGCTAATAGTTGACGTCAACTCGGTGGCTCCTCCTTATTTGGCTCTAGTCTCTACCTTTGTCATGCCCCAACATTTACATAGGCTACACCACTGATCTGAGATCAGGTAGTCTTCTGAATAGATCGCACAGATCTCAGAAATTGTATACATTGTTCATCTGCTATTTTATCATTAAATTCACTTCTGAGACTTTGTTATGCGAGAAATCAACTATGTAGAGGTCAAATATGGGCCGTTTCACGAAAATCGATGGCTAATTGCAAATTTTGTCCAACTGTGTGTCGGAGATCAGCAGCCGGTGCTACTTGGGTTGCTGCCTCGCCACCCGGCCTGTCCTCCTTCACAGACCCTTCTCCATACCCACGCAAAGTCACCGTTTCTGGGTTACTGGACTACCAAACGCCGCTGCTCTTTCTGCTAATTGGCCGGTGTGTGTGAGTGAGAGCGCGGTCAGCGAGCTTGTTACGCCCGCAATCTCTTACCACAGGTTCCAGTTAATCTTATAATGGATATGTGTGTTGAGTTATTTAAACAAACGATCGGGGAAATAAACGCCTCTTGTTCAAGAGTGAGCTGGGGAGCTCTATCAATGAGAGCTAGCTTGCCTCCTCCTAAGAAGACCTCTGAAATTCACAAAAATGCATTAAATTGAAATCGGACAAAAGTGTTAGCTAAGCTTTGTAAGACCTTAGGGTAGCTGTGATATACATGCCGTGATAGCTCTGCGGAGCCCCAAGCCCCGGTAGTCCAGTAACCCAGAAACAGTGTCTTACGAAAATTGATGGCTAATTGCAAATTTGGTAAGACGTGTCGGACTTCAGGAGCTCCACACAGTCTGACGAGAAAGCAGCAGCCTGCTGGGCTCCATACCCAGGACAAAAACGGCCCATATTTGAGCTTTATATTGTTGATTTCTCGCATAAAAAAGTCTCAGAAGTTAATTTAATAACGAAATAGCAGACAAACAATGTATAATGTTGCAGTGTCTGAAATATGAGACCTGCTGTCTCGTCTCCAATGTATGTGTATGTGGTTCGCTCAACCAATCAGTGCGCAGCTCATCTAAATATTCATGAGCATAGCATATTTGGAAGAAAAGCTCGTTACGTACCCTATTAGGAGACCTTAAGGAACAGTGTGAAATACCCTATATAATCATTATATCACCCCTTTAATCACTGGCAGCAAAAATACAACCATGACATGCAAATAGTGATTTTATCTATGAATCCTCCTCTTTACAAACCTGCTACCGATCGCTAATGGAATGTTTAGCAACAGCTTGCCATCACTTATTTTAGCCTCCAGTCCAGGCAGCAGTGAGGCTGTAAAAGAGAGAGTTTGCAGAGTTTTAAACAGACAAAACAGAACTTTTTGTGACTCAATTTGGGAACACAGCACCCCAGGGCCCCAAAATAAAAAATGTAGCTGAGGATAAATGTTGCACCTCTGAAGAGAACCAATTGAGTAAAGACAAGGTATGACAGAGCTTTAAAAAAGGCTCCAAGCAAAATGAGTAATATAGAAGAATGTGAGATATATGTTTGCAAATTAAACAGAGCTGGAGCTGGAACAATTAGTCAATTGCTTGAATAGCTAATCAACAGAAAATTAACTGCACCTATTTTTATTACCAATTAATCATCAATTTAAAAAAAATACCAAGAATTGACTACGTTCAACATTTGATTTGAGAATATTTCCTGTTTTTTTATATGACAATAAACTGAATATATTTGTGATTTACTGTTGGTTGGATAAATTATGACATGGTCTAACCGTTTCAAAACCAAATTATTGATCAGTAAAATAAGAGATTAATTGATAATTTAATCTCTTAAAAAAAAAAATAATGGTTAGTTGCAGCCCAAATACATAGACAGATGAGATATTAAACGTGAGGTGTTGTTAATCCTTGACCAAAAGTGGAAAGGCCATTTAGCACGGTGGTAGTCAGTGGCAGGAGGTAGTAGTACCTCTAACCCGAAACCTTACTCACTACTAAGCAGAAGATGTGTTACTATGGACATCTGTTTGTTTTTACACAGTCTTACTCTCTGCCCCACACACACGCGCGCACACACACACACACACACACACACACACGCACACACACACATACACACCCGCACACACACACACACACACACACACACACACACACACACACACACACACACACACACAGCCATTGCATTCCAACTTCTCTGAGAGCCTCTGACCCATCCACAATAACTACCACCAACATGCACAAGCACATAAACACTTCATGCAAAGTCGAAGCAGTTCTTGTAGGAATTTCAGCTAGCATACACAGAACTTGACATGTAGCTAATTACAACATATTCTGCCTGTTGCTGCTGTTCTTCCCTTTATGTGCTGTTGTATGCACTATTTTGTCTGGTCGAAATGTAAAGTTAGATGTTATTTCTAGTGATGTTTCCTATAAGCCTTTACATTAACATCACTGGCCACCATTCAATTCTAAGACCCCCGGGGGGCTCACTCTGTTTTGGCCCCCAGTAGCCCTTAGCTCATTGACCCCTACACGTATCCCTTGGACCCTATAGGCGGTGAGGGATTGTACAGGAGACAGGGTCTGAGTGGGGAGAGAGAGACAGAGGGGGGGCTGCAATAGAGAGGAGCACTTATTCAGGAAAAGCATTAAAGAGGCAGGTATTGATTTGGGATTTTAAATGTTTTTCGCAGTGATATATCCAATTAGCCTCTGAACCCTCTATGGGTGTAGAGCGGGCTCCCCTGAGGCTGAGGAGAAGGCCACTATAACACTTTTCCTCAGGCTCCCTCAAATTATTAGAAATAGATAATACCTGTTAGAGTCCAGACTTATAACGACAAGGTGCTGGAGGGCTCTAGGAAGCATGTGAAAGAATGAAATCTATACTTAGATTAATTCATAGGGATACTTGGACAAAAACTAAACCCCTTTCTGATGCAGGTCTATAGAGGCTCTTTTTGACTTGCATCTGTTTTTATCATGCTCTTCTATCTCTGCTGTGGGTGACATGGTGACTTGTTCAGGCAGTGCGGACAGCTCCTGGATATTGGTAAGCTTTAATCCTCTCTGCACATCCATGTCTCCCTCTACTCCTCCACCTCCTCCTTCCCCCATCCAATCGATGGTAAGTTATTTAGCAGATAAAAGAGTTGGATCAATCTAGCAGCACATATCAGAGTGCCAGCAACTTGTGTATATTATCCAGCATATGTGTGAGATAGAGATAGATAGCGAGAGAGAGAGAGAGAGAGAGAGAGAGAGAGAGAGAGAGAGAGAGAGAGAGAGAGAGAGAGAGAGAGAGAGAGAGAGAGAGAGAGAGAGAGAGAGAGAGAGAGAGAGATATTGTGTGTGTCTGTGTCAATGGCCTAAGCATATGTGTCTTTGTCTGTACCTGGATATGTGAGCATGTGTGTGTGCGTATTTGTAGTTATACCGTAGCCTAATGTGTGTGTGTGTGCTTGCTCAAGTGTGCATAACCGCATGTCACTGCCACTATGTCAAACCCACAGTGAAAGAGAAACGGAGAAAAGGAGAAAGTGTGTCTTGGCTATTTCTTCTGCATGTACAGATGGCTTGCCAGGGCATTTGGCTTATTGTAAATATCTTATTTAATTATATTTGTTATTAGGTGTCTGAATTGAGGCAAATGAATTCAATAAGTGAAAATGGCTAAAAACCTGTGTAGGAATACACCTCCCACGTACAGACAGACAAAGTGCTGCTTATAATAGAAAAGGAATGTGAAAGGGAGAGAGAGCAGGAGTTTGTGTTAGAAAAGTACAGAGCACAAATGCAGGCCAAACTGGGACAGAAAAATGGAATGATCATGAAGAGGGGAGTGAGGGACAAGACGTTAATTTGAATGTTACGAAAGCAAAGATGAAAACGTTGTTTTATGCCAGAGCAGAAATTGCTTTGAGTACTGTGATAACTCAAAGCAAATGTAGTGATCTACATTCAGTCAGAGGAGGAGCAGAGGCACTGTGCCGAATACAAACAGGGGGAAAAGTATTTTAGGTCTGGTGAGAGCAAGACGTTAATAAGATCAAAGGGGACCAACTGTAAGTGTCAAAGGTCCCAGACACATACAGACCGACACAGACCTGCACAGCATCACCATACACACTAATACACGGATATACTCGAGCACAAAAAAGCCCTATTATAGGACTGTGATTAGGCTATTTATTTCTGGTGGTTAGCTTGTTTCTAGGCCTAACAAAGCATTTATGAAAAATGAGACTTGTTTAAAAGTTGCTGCGAGTTTGTATGTGTCCTCATCAGTGTTGTGTGTAACGCGTTACAGTAACGTAACTACTTTTTCAGGTAAAAAGTAGTGTAACATGCTACTACTGAAAATTTGGTAACGAAACGTAGTTCCTTTTTCAATTCGGCGCAACGTTACTTTTCCCAGGGACAGATTTGACAGCGACACTGCCTTCTCAGCTGCGCACTCACAAGCTCCACACGGTAGGCTACGTGACAGAAGCTGGTAGAAGAGCAATCATGGCAAGCGAGAAGCAGCCAAAGCTAACTTTTGAGAGCATTTTAAGCTTTGTGGCTTTTTTGCTGGACAGCGCTCTGAGCGACATCGCTGAGGACTGGCGGTTAAATCGGCCGTCCTACAAACAAAGCATGCCAGGCAAACACAAAGCTGACAACCTCACAGATGGATGCGGTGGTGATGGCCTCATATATAGGCTACACGCAGCGGACCGCTGTGGACTTGTGTCGGTCGCACGGACACTCAAGGATTTCCAGAAAAGAGGCTGCATGTGTCTACGACAATGCATGGACCATCGTGGCTGCGCAACTGGTACAAGTCGATACAGACATTATTACATACACTAACACCGTGTAACGCCGATGACCTGCTGATGCGCATTCAACCCGCGCTGGACTCATTCATAATGAATCAGCCGTCACTCTGTGAATAGAGAATCAAGCCTGCAGTGTAGTTCAGACACTTCACTGATAAACCATATATTGGCTTTATGGTCACAGATAGTTTTTGTATAATTAACTTCAGTCTCTGCCAGAGACGCCTGCTTTTAAAAGTAACGTAAAAGTAACGAGTAACGTAAAAAGTTACTTTCCATAGGGGGTAACTAGGTAAAGTAACGGATTACTTTTTTAAGAAGTAACGAGTAACAAGCAAACACTACTTTTTAAAAGTAACTTCCCCAACATTGGTCCTAATTGCCTAAAACAAAGCGTCCTGAAAATTAGAATACATCAAATACACACACACAGAGGCATATCCACACTCGTAACATGTATGTGCACGCACACACACACACACACACACACACACACACATTATGCATGCATGCATAAGATTACAAACATACTCACAATCCCTGCACCAGTGCACATTCACACTCGCACAGAAACGCACACCACATACAGACACACACACACACACACACACTGGAGATTATGTGAGTCATTGGGCTGCCCAGCAGGGCCTGGGGAGCTGGGGATTTCCACACTGAGAAAAACAGGTGACATCTGCCCAGCTCCCATACAAATCTATGTACAGTACAGCTACGTACAGCTGCTCTGTGTGCAGTAAAACCTCCAAATATAGGACAGGTAAAAAGAACCTCTTATATTATGTGTATGAGAGAAAAGGAAAAGGAAGAGGAAGACAAGAGAAAATGGGGTGAAATTAGTCAGAGTCCTCGGGTCAAATTTGACCCATTTTCAAAAAGTTTCTATATCAGAAATTTGGGTTTCTTTCAACCAAACTGATCAACCAAAAAATAACGTGGATGGTTCCGTACGACACTCTTCACAAGTAAAATAAATGATCAGTTTACTACTTTCATTAAATTTGGGTGTTTTATTCAATTTGATGGCTTTGAAAAATAACATAATAATAATAAGTGACAAAAAGATCAAAAAACTAATTTCGACCCAGGTTGCATGGTTGACGGGAAGACAACACAAGGGTTAAAGCGTCAAAGAGCACTTGCCTCAAATCACTAAATCAACTCAACAGCTGAGACACACCTGCTAATGTATTTACACACACACACACACACACACACACACACACACAGTGCCACAGTCCCCACCCCTGAATATTTAGCGTTGTGCTTTGCTTACCCATATACACAGTTGAGATGGCCTTGCATGGCCTGTTTTCACCTCAAATAAAGTTCAGAGAGACTGTACACAAATCAATAAACAACATCTTAGCTTAGCACCAAACATAGCTTGGCCCCTCTTCCTGTATCACTTCTTGAGTTTCAAACACATTGTGCTTCTTCCTTCCTTTCAAGTGACATGCAGAGCTTTGAGACTGTCTTACCTGTCTCTCAGTTTGTCTGTTCTCGCGAAAATTAGGAGTGAGACACACTAGGTGATTATCAGGCCAAGTAATACCATATTTGGCCATTCTGACAAGCCCCACAGATGCCTTGGATGGGAAATTCCCCAGCTTAGGCTTGGCACTAAGGCTCAAGTCTGATAGTAAGAGTTCATTGTTCTTAAGTGCGAGGAGTTTTTTTTTAAATTAACTACCTTGAACTAAAGCTGCACCAATTCTATCAAAACATGTTTGGAGATTACAGAAGGCACAACGCTGAATTTATGGTGAGATAAAATGACACGGTAATTTCAAAACATTAAATCAAAGCAGAGGTTCTCAACCCATGTGGGGTTACTTAATATGCTAGATCAATATGTATGAATTTAACAACATATATTTTTCAATTGTTGAAAATTGTTGCATTTCTCAAATATCTTTCACCTGAGCCTTTGGTGTATTTCAATGCATCTATGTATTTAATGGATAGTGCATAATGTTATTATATTGGATCATGCAAGCTCCAGCCTAACTTAATGTGTGTTGTCAGTTATGTCACTGTGTTAACCTTTTCATCCAGCCATCATATTAACAAGTAAGGCACAAAAACATTGTGTAATGCAAAGCATTTCCTAAATGTGAGAGAAATGTAAGTTTCATATGTCCCAAACAGCTGCATGCCTATACACTTGTCATATTTGCACAACTACTCATCTACCCGTGCACAAGTTTTTCTTTCAAGTCCATATCCATAACCCATTCACCTGTTTGAGACAGCAGAGACACAAAGGCTGGGTATTGATCCCATGTGTCTGTGGTGGGCAGAGAGATGTGCAGTGTGAGAATGACTATCAGGCAGTGTTTGACACAAACCGATTTTATTCATCCTGAACAATATCCTAAAATGGCTAATTATACAGACCAATTAGCGGGCTAATTAGACAATTATCTAAGCAGACGATCTATTGGCTGGGGAAAATCAATACTGGGAAGAGAGAGCTGCAGAGATTAGGATTTACTTTTATTACCTCAACTGCTTGCCCGCACTACACATGAAGCTAAGAGATGCTCTGAAGGTTACACACTCATAGTTTCATTAAGCCAATAAACCCAAAATAAAACCTATAATCCTTTAATTTTTAATCTGGCACATTTCCCTTTCCAACAAGTTCCTCTTTATTTTGTGGAGATGTTGAGTTGTAGTGTGTGTGTGTGTGTGTGTGTGTGTGTGTGTGTGTGTGTGTGTGTGTGTGTGTGTGTGTGTGTGTGTGTGTGTGTGTGTGTGTGTGTGTGTGTGTGTGTGTGTGTGTGTCGCAGGCAGAGAGAGGAGAGAGGTGACAGCATATTTGTAGGAAAGAGTCAGAGCTGCTGTTCCCACAGGACAGGCCGAGTGAGTCAGGTCCCACTGCAGATCTTATCTGATCATCATGTCAACACTATAGACCTTCTCTCCTTCTACTGCCCTACTCCTCTCTCTGTTTACTCTCCCACTCCCACTGCCTTTCTCTACGGCAGAATCACACAAAGGATTCATCTTTCTTCTTCAGTTATGTCCCTGACACAAACGCACAGCTACACACACACACTCACACACTCACACACACATTCACACACACACACACACACACACACACACACACACACACACACTTCCATGTGCACAACATTGGCATCCAGTCAAAGTGGTGCTAAATTGTATTAAAATAGTGCAGTGCTCGTCGCAAATTTACATGCGAATTAGGGAGAGTAGAAGTAATTACTCCGGGCCAGTGCCACTAATTGAATAAGGGTACAGCCTTTTCTCTCCTATCTCCTTCTCTCTTCTTTCATTCTTTATTCACAGGACTCTGTGATTCTCTTCAATGTCATTATGCTACTGCTTTGCCCTCTTCAAGGGCCCACATCATAGGCAAAATAAAGCAATAGAGAGCGCTTTGCATGGGTGTGTGCGTGTGTCTGTGTACAGTTATAGGTATTTGTTTTGCCATAATATTTAAATGATGGGAATATGATGGTCTATTCTATGTGGGATCACCAGTGTGTTTTGTATTCCTGAGAGATATGGGAAATTAGACAGATAAAAATCTATGCACATAAAGATGTAGATGTGTTGTTTGGTGGGTACTGTCATTCTCTTCAGGTCCTGTGGGAGACAAATCAGAAGCAGAGTGAAAAATGCAAGCAGATAGGAAGACATGACCAGAGCACACAGACAGCCTGGGGTTGTTTGAAGTTAGGCCTCGGAGAGAAAACGTTGCCTTTGAGGTGTTGTGTATATGAGAGTGACTGTCACACTGACACAGACTTTTTCCCATTGGAGCATTTGCATGGCAAAGTGTCCGCTGGCTGATTTCCAAGTCTGCTTAATTCTGTAATGGCATTGAGTATTACAATAGAAAGCTGCTAATGTATGAACAGATTCATGCTATACACCTGCAATTGCCCAACGTGGGTCTGTGCATGCCTGTGGGAAATATACCCAAAAGATGTCACCCTGTTTTATATTTTAAAACATCCTACAGATGGACATAAATCCCATTTCTTTCTGTAGGTCTGTGTGTCATCCATGTGTTGTGAAGAGGAGAGGCTGGCTGCTCTCAGGAATATCAACCTGTGGCTGTCAGCCTTATCAGATCTAACCCACTCAGGGAGAACTAAACACACTCTCCCTCTCAGACAATCTCTGTCTCACTCACACACACACACACACACACACACACACACACACACACACAAACCTACACAAACCTACATACTCACTATATATGGGAATTTGCTGGAATTGTTGGGTCTTTGTAAATTATAGAGTGTGGTCTAGACCTACTCTATCTGTAAAGTGTCTCGAGATAACTCTTGTTATAATTTGATACTATAAATAACATTGAATTGAATATACACAAGCTCACAACAGACCTGGCCAAGAAATAGATCAGCGCATCACCACTTGTTGTTTTTACACCTCTGTTTTAGCACAGATTACAGTAATCAAACAAAATACTGTATAACATCTTAATTGGTGAGCTTTAGAGGGGCTGGTAGGCAAACATTTTTAACAGACAGAGCTAGCTGTTTTCCACCATGTCCCTGCTAAGCTAACAGTCAGTTGGCTGTAGCTTTTTTATCTACCATACATACATGCTGTAAGAGTGGAATCAATCTTCTCACAACTATCTGCAAGGAAGCAAATACATTTTCCAAAATGTCAAACTATTCCTTTAATCTTTTCATTTGAACTGTTGGATCTGTTAACTGCACACTACTGTAACATTAGAATTTATCAATAAGTCAATCAATTTATAAAATGGAACTAAAAGGTCTAAATCAAACACAAAACACATTTTAATCTATTACGATTATGCACACATGACTAAACTTTTGCAACTCTGACCAAATTCAAGTCCAAGGGATTTAAAAGTAGAATCTACCATCAGTTGAAGAATTTTGTTCAGTGATTTTGTTCAAGTTTAAATTGATTCAGAAAAAAAAAATGAATTCACCATTTCTCTTTTAGCTATTTCCTTAAGTGCTAGGTCATGTTCATCTGTGTATTTCAGTGAGTGAGTGTGTGTGTGTGTGTGTGTGTGTGTGTGTGTGTGTGTGTGTGTGTGTGTGTGTGTGTGTGTGTGTGTGTCTTCCCTGGTGGCGATATTATGAGTAAAAATACCTGCTGACGCACAACAGCCAGACTCAGAGGTCAAACACTTCAGAGCTTGCTTTCATCGATTCATAGCCCCAGGTAGGGAGCAGACATTGAGTCCAAGTGTGTGTGTGTGTGTGTGTGTGTGTGTGTGTGTGTGTGTGTGTGTGTGTGTCTCTCTCTCTCTCTCTCTCTACATCCTAATGTGTCTGTTAGTGTGTCTGTCTGCACCCGGTGATATTGCCCCAAACAGAGCTTTAGGCCAGCCTGTGTTTCCTGGCTAGGGGCACAGTCACTGTGGTTAGGGTGTTAACAGGAGGGGTACAGAACGAAAGAACAAAAGATGTGCCTGGAGCCAACACTGAAATGCCTTTGAGAAACAGGGGAAGATCTCCATTGGGGAAAGGAAGGACGAGGAAGTGTGAGAAAGCAACGGGATTAAGCGAGAGGACGTAATAAAGGGACACACATTGTGTTAGACACTTTTGAATCAAGGATTGGTTTCTCTCTCTTGTTTCTCTCTCACACACCTCAGAGGGGAGATGTCTCACGAATGTGCTCTAGTCCTAGGAGCTCCCCTATCTAACTAATCCTCTCAGCTCCTGTCAAACAATCAGAGGACAGAGAGAGTGAGTTAGAGATAAAGAGATGAAAGGAGAAGAGAAATCACATAGGTGAACAACAGAGGGAGTAGCTAAGGATACCAAAGTGATGACTTGTGTTTGTTCAAGATTCTGATTACGGCAACTAGTTGTAAGTCACTGACATGGGTCTGGGGTATTTGTGGGACATGTGTGCATGTTTATGTTTGTGGTTTTATAGCATCAAAAACTTTTTGTTTAACAAGCACATCCTCTGTCCACATCATTAATCCATCCAGATAATCCAGGTAGTTGACAAAGAGCTATTCTGGAGTGTATATATGTTGTTGCAGCTGATTCTTATCAAGACACAAAAGGGCCAGGAACAGAGCTGTATTCATCATGTACAATGGGACACCAGATCTTATTCTCTGTTGTAGAGCTTCTACATGTTGCAGGATATTTCACCACTCAAACACACATGCACACAGCCAGTGTCCATACATCCTAAAAACTGTGACATTTGCATACATCATCATACCCTTGAAAAGCAAACCACAAACAAAAATATTAGTCTGGTTCTTAATATTTACATTCCTTATTTCCTATTCAGGGGCATATGTGATTTCCTCCTTGGTTCATATGCCATCTATCTGTTTAGAATAAAGCCAGATATTTTTTGCTGAAATGTAAAAGTAAACACTGCTGTGGAAGTCCCTCCATTTCCTGCTGACTTCCTGTCATGGGGATTTATGCACACACACACACACACACACACACACACACACACACACACACACACACACACAGACAGACAGACACACACAGACAAACACACACACACACTGTGTACAGAGAGGGTAGTGCTCTTTCTCTATTTCCCAGCAAAGCTATGCCTGTCAGCAATCGTTTTTCTACACTGACCTGTCATAACCACTACACAAACAGGTGGATCAGGGGTGAAGTGGAAGTCAAGTCAGGAATAAGAAGAAATATTTAACCCTGAAATGACTCCAAATGGTAAACCCAAAAGTCACAAGGACAATTTAAAGACATGCAGTCAAATTTGCTTTTAGCAATAATGCTAAACATGCTCAAAGTATAATTTAGCTTCTCATTTCCTATCAGCTCTGTCAGGCCAAGCCTCAAGTAGACTGCACATCTTTTACTCATTAAAGAAATCCCCTCAAACTTTTGCCAGCTTTTAGATTAATCACAGCTCCTCACATCATTTGTAGAAATTATCATCCTGTGTAGTCTTACCAGGAATCAACAAATGCTGTAAATTCATGAAGCTTAATGAAAACAACTTAGCCAAATCTAAAACTAGTATATTATTGCACTGCTGCTGTAGCGCAGGCTGCATACTGTGACAGCTGAGTACATAATGTGACATTTTATACTGTAAAGTTAGCAAACAGGCAAGCAGATGACAAAAGCTGTTACTGGAGGTGCGTTAGTGTTAAACAAAGAGATATACATAACTACCTGACAATCAACATAGCAGCAGTCCATTCATAAGAATACTTTCTAATTCACAGTAATCAGTGGAGAGCCTGCACTATTGATGGGGACAAACATTTGATAAAACCTTGTACACTTTTTCCCTGTTTCTCTCCTCTGATTTGTACATCTAAATACTGAGAATGTAGCACTGAAAAAACTATTGGACAATAATAATAAAAACAAAGTGTTTCTCACAACAACAGGAGAGTTAGCGGCGTGATATGCTTTGAATTATGATTGGATCAGAGTGGATATGAAATATTCATCTGCGGTCTCCTGCAGGGAAAGCATGGCGTTAAGAAAGCATTGATTTGACAAGCCAAACAAACGCTGATGAGGCCTGATAATCAATGGCGGCATTGATGACAGTATGTGGTGGCCCTGGGCTCAGAGCGATTGGATGGGCTCACTGTGAATAATGAATGAGGAGATTCCTGATTGATCAGTGAGGTTGTCTCTCTTTTAGACACTCAGCTGGCATTTCAATGGGGCCTCCAGCTCCAGAGACAACACGCCAGCAACACCCCGACACCAACCGTCCTGCAGGACTGGTCGCATCGCTACTTCGCAACAAGATTAAGGATGAGAGGGTGCCTGTGTAGCTCACCTGGTAGAGCACGCTCCCATATATAGAGTTTACTCCTCAACGCAGCGGCCACAGGTTCGACTTCGACTTGCGGCCCTTTGCTACATGTCATTCCCCCTCTCTCGCCCTTTCATGTCTTCATTTGTCCTATGAAAATAAAGGCCTAAAAAGCCCAAAAAAATAATCTTCAAAAAAAAAAAAAAAAAAGATTAAGGACGAGATGTAAATCAATACAGTCCAGTCACAATTAAAAACAAGTGTTTTTTGAGCATATGAATGAGAACACAGTACAGAATATTATATAAATGCTGTCAGTAAATGTCGAAAATAAGAGAAACATGGGCTACAAGCATGACTGGGACAGGTGAGAGGACCTTAAGGGTCTTCAGTGAGTTTGTCCTTGACTAGAAAATGTCTGGTACCCGAGGGTATTCACACACACATACCCAAACGCAAGCATAACCCCACACACACACACACACACACACACACACACACACACACACACACACACACATACACAGGTGACAGCAGTGGTAGGGTGCGTTGCGTTCTCATTTGCCTGGCTTCCCCACACCAGTGCTGAATGTCAACTCTCTTTTCTCTTTTGTACTTGGAGGATGTGGGGGAATGATGAGGGGAACAAAAACACCAAACAACAAAAAAGGTCCCCAACAATGCCACTATCTTCGCAGCATCTACTGCTGCTGTCTCCTTCTCTTCACCCTCCTCTTCCTCCCTCTCTCTTCCTTTGTGCTCTCCCCTCCACATTCACACTCCCTCGTAGAATATCACTTAACTGTGCCCTTGAATCCTCCTCTGTAAGTGCACACACTGAGGTGCACTCTGAAAAGACTTGAAGAAAGTGGGTGGGATGTCGCCGCAGTAATGACGCAGACCAAATGTAGTCCATTGTTGTCTAAAGGTAACAGCTGCAAGTTTTATGTCATGCATGTTGCATGCTTTGTGTTACAGTTGATGGGTGGTAATGAAGAAACACTGCTACACAGTTAACACTTTCCACCGCTAAGTTGTCCCTTGCTTTGTATAATTGCCATCTCTCGCTCTGAACTCTGAGTTTCTCTCCCAGTGTGAGTATTTATTTCGATGATGAGGATGATTATGCAAATGAAAGAAATGTGCATCGATCTGTCTAGCCAATAAGAAACCCCTCCATGATTTGTCCTCAACTAATTAGCCAATTCATCATAATTTCTTTCCACAACATAAAGACAACCCGTCATCTGCTATTATTTCTCTTTTCCCTCACTTTCTATCCTGTTGAAATTTGTCTGTACCCCTCATCCTTACTCTCTCTCTCATGTTTATTTCTTTGTCTCAGTCTTTTCCATCAAAATATTCATCATATACTCCTCACCTGCTCATTCTTACTCCCTCTGTCTATTCTTCTCCACAGCATCACTGCATATAAATGCAGGTATAGAGAGTTATTGATCCAAAAAGGAGAACGCAACGAGGAGAATGCTCTACACCTAACCGGGATCATGGGACTGCATTTACTACATTTTTACATCTACATTTGCTATTAATGCAAATAAATGAATGAGAATGAAAAGAATAATTATTTTCAAAATAAGTGTATGATATCAACAAGTGCTAAAGTGCCCTTCCAGCTCTAAAAATGAACTGGTTACAAGCCAAGTCTATCTTTATGTCTCATTTTCCAACAAGTCCCTGATTCTCTGGGTGGACTTTCTCCCTCATCTCCCTCTCTGTCTGTGCTCGAAAGGTTAATCTGCTCCTTTGCCTCCATATCCATCTCAAAGAGTTAACATTGTTTTGGATTGACGCCAAACTACAGCCCGCCATATGGGGTTTTCAATGCAGACCAGAAGCCTCAAAACAAACCTATAGTCTTTGTATACAGGTCAGCATCACCATAGCTGTGTCACTGTGAGACAATGTGCAACAGTGTGTTGCCCCAGTCCATCATATACCCAGCAGTTAACAGCCTTTGGCAAAATCCCAGTTTCCTCCTCTCTGCTCCCAGTAACCAGCCTTGTTCCTGGACTCCAGCCAACCAAATTCTCCCTCTGTGAGCTCCTGAAAAACTAAGCCGTCTATGCTGTAAGAAAGGGAACAAGAGAGCGATGGAGGGTGAGAATAGCTAATACCAATGTTTGTTCCTCTCAATTACAGTTTTAAATGGAAATCAATGTAGCAGAGGGAATGAGCAGAGCCCTTAACGTTGGGGTGATAATCACATTAAGACAGGGCTTAAATCAACACCAGACCTTGGCCTCTGGAGGGGGAAAAACAACACAGAAAGAGCCGAGACTATTCAATTCTCTCTCTCTCTCTCTCTCTCTCTCTCTCTCTCTCTCTCTCTCTCTCTCTCTCTCTCTCTCTCTCTCTCTCTCTCTCTCTCTAGTAATCTATCTATCACTCTCATACAACAGTCGTCTCCAGCTCCCAAACCGCTGTCTGGTTGCTGGGATACCACCCATAAGTTTCACCATGGTAACATCTGGAATAAAGGTGGGTGGGCATGGTGCCAAGACAGGCCTGGAGTTTCACTGTGGCCATAAAACTAACATAAATAAATCTTTGTTCAACTGCTCTTCCCAGCACAATGCAACATACACACACACACACACACACACACACACACACACACACACACACACCTCAGCCAATTTAATCCAAGTTAACCGTTTCTCATCTCCAATAGGAGAAAGACAGTGAGAGGCTTTTGTTGCCCTGCTCTTATTGAAGCTTAAACAGAGAAGTGAACACTGAGCTAAATTGGTATTTTTGTGCATCCAAAAATTCACAGTGGGCTCCAACTTTGTGTGGCCTCCGGCAAAGTGGAATTTTCTGGAGCAGTGAGGTTCTTCCCTCGCCTGCGCCTGGTATTTTGGTGACTCTCCAGACACCAAAGTAGGAGGAGAGGCGCAGAAGGGGGAGTGTCACTGGCACTCCAGTGAAGCACTACAATACTGGTGTCATAATTCACTCAATATTCTGTTCAGAGCAGGTCAAAAGAGCACTGCATCTCACAAGTCTTGTCTGTTACAATTTCATTACCCATTTTTAACCAGTAGAGACATCTAAATTACAGTTGTATATTGATTAGGGCAATAATTTCAACAAGGCAGAGTATTATTAGCATCCTTCATCCACAACAGCTTACAAGTATGACCGCCTTCTCTGTCAATTAATTAACTCCCTGTATAGCCATCTGAAGATGGCAGGTACTGTATGTGTTCAATCAGCACTCTCATTTGAGTGATGCACATTGTCAAACTATGATTACCCGTTCCAGATCCACTGGTTACTTTGATTTGATGATCTTAACTAGCACAAGCACTGAAGCAAAAGCAAAAAAAAGCACACAAGCTTCTCTATTGTGTACATCGAACTAGTTGCACATATATGGGGAAAAAGTGAGGAAGGACTTGAATCTGACAGTTATGACACACAAAGCAGGTGCAGTTACATTTTCATGACACAGCTCTTTCATTGATTTTATACTGGTAATTTAAGAAAACATCTCTTCCTCAATCTTCATGTTGCCTTTGTACAAAGAAGAAAGGAATGAAAAATTACTTTGTCAACAAATTAACATTTACAGCCATTTCTACATAAAAAGTCTTCAGAACATTCATAAGAAATTGCTTTTTAAACATATCAGAGAAAAACATGTTAACAACTAACACGTGCTGAGCCACTACAGTCAGCTGAACCATGATATTCCCATTTCTACCTGCTATAACACCGACATGCAATCTCCCCCTCCTCCTCTCTCTGTGTCTCTAATAAATGTCGTCACAATCCCAACCTGATGATGCTAGAAGATAGAAAACACGCGCACACACACACACACACACACACACACACACACACACACACACACACACACCCCACACACACACACACACACACACACACACCCACACACAAAAAGGTCCCCCTCCTGTGCACATCCTCTATGCTTGGAGGGTGAAGATATGCAAAGCGTCACTATCATCAAAACAAAAACTGCAGGGGAATATAGGGCAATTGAGTGAATTAAAATGCATCCCTGGAGACATGTCTTTCTTTCTCTTCTCCTCGCTCTCTTCCCCTCATTTTCCCACTGTTCTTGCAGGAGAAGTAGGCGTCTCTTTGCAATTTAGTTCAAATTACACATCCCTGTTTTAGCCAGATGCTGGTCTAAGTCATAGTGACATGGACCAGCATCTGTGATTATTTAGTAGGGCTGGGCGATATGGACCAAAAATCATATCTCTGTATTATCTGCTGAATGGCGATACACAATATATATATATATATATATATATATATATATATATCGGTATCTAAAATAAATAGCCTATAATAAATAAAAAATAATATAGAATATCTCTGAGAATGCTTGAGAATGTTTTCAACAACAGACTGATTAAAAGAGAAAGAGAGCTCATAGACCAGAGAGAGGAAGCGTGTGATGGACTGAAGTGTATAATACAAAAACTTGTTTTGATTATGAAGCCGATTGTTACTATACAATTCTCTGGTTTATCAGTCAAGTGTATAAACTACACCGCAGACGACAGCTGACTCATACAAACGGGTCCAGCGCGTCTATTGTGTATAAAATGTCTGTACCGTCACTGCCCCACATTTTTATGAACTATGATAATCTGGTCATGGGTCACATCTCTCACCCGGATCCATGTGCTGTCTCATGCGCTCTTACTCATAGAACTCAAATTAATGTTACATCAAGTAACTACTGTTCTTCAGTGTTTTTCGCCATGGTGGCCACCACAACAGAAAGTCAGCCGTGTGGACCAGCACTGTCCAACCATTTTGAAGGAGAGCCTGTGAGCGAGTGGGGGCGGGGTTGCCCAGAGAGCGTGAGGGGAGGGATGCAAACACAGGCAGTGCTTTATGGAAGAAATAGGTTATGTAACACAACATCAAACTATATCAATAAAAACAGTATTGTCTCATCACATATGTCATTTGAAAATATATAGATATACCTTAAAAAGTCGATATACCGCCCAGCCCTATTATTTAGGATTAGAAAATGAAAAACAGTGAAGGTTAAATGTTTTAGTCACACAGCTGGCACTCTTATTCACAGACCCGCTGACAAATACTTTGGCAGGGTATTGGTGCAACCGAATGTACAAACCGTAGTTAGAACAGTGTTCAGGGCAGAGACAATACAAACTAATAAAGGCAAAATAATGATATTAAAATAAGATGCAACATGAACTTGCATCTTCCAAAATCTTGAAACAAACAATGATCTCTGTTGTAACAGTTTAAAATATTACCAGTGTAAGTGACAAACATGTCATCTTTTGTATCTCCAAGAAAACTTTCATGACTACATTGTTGACATTATCATTATTGCCCAGCCTTGGGTATCACATACAGCAGAATGATTTTGTGAATGAAAGCAGGGGTAGCTGAACAATATCCAGTAAGAGCTAGATATTAGCATATTGCAGATACACTCAGTTGCACTTTTATTAGGTACACTTAGCTAAAACTAGGTCTATACTTTTGTCTACTCCCTAAGGCCATCAGCATCCACCTCCTACATCCTTACAAGATGGACAAATGATTGTGAGCTAGACAGCCACATAAGTGGGCAGAGTGAAATAGATGGAGGTGAAAAGAGTAGAGGGGGAGAGGGACAGTAAGAGATGTGTGTACAGCCAATGTCCAGACAGACTCTGGTCAATAAATCAATGAAGAGGTCACACAAGCAGGTGGTTAGAGAGTAGCTATTGAGAGCTGCTCTTCATCTGATCGGCTAGATTAGAACCAGAATGAAAGAAAACTACACCCCATGCTTTCACTGTCACCGTGTCTTCCTTTTTGTTCCACCTACCTGTCACCTAACCACTTAACCAACTACAGCGTGTCCTTTACACTATGCTGTCAGTGAAATCGAGGCAATGTTGTGGAATGAATGCTCTAAAATTCTATACAGAGGTTTCAGATTTTTCAGTAGTTGGGTGTATGTAGATATAGGATTCCCCAAGACACTTGAGTTGTTTTGAAGTAAATCGCTACAGTTAATGTTTTTGTTTGAGATATAATAGCGTCTTGATTCATTTTCAGTTGGGAGAAAGCACAGCCAACCACCCGCATGTTCTGTTTTAATCCATACTACTTAATCTTTGTGGAAAAGGCTCCGCTTATCGTGTCTACCGCATGTAAGTCTGTTTTTATCTTCTCCTCTCTCCCTCAGACACCCGCACACAGAGAAATGCACTTATGAAAACACTCACATACATACGTGCATACAGAAGCACACAGAAAAACACACACTGTGTGTAAAGCAGACGCATGTAATTACCTCAGAACAACGGTGCTACAAAATGCCAGACAGCGTTTGCATCAGCGTGTATGTGTTTAGAGTTTTGTAATTAGCAGAATACATTTAAATACATTTGGCTGAAACACTCCTGGGAGACTTCCTGTTTGCTGTGTCTGCCTCAATCTCTCGCTCCCTTTATTCTCCCTGCTTGTATCTCATACTGCCTGCAGTACTCACATTTACCAATAAAACTCTTCCCTTCATGCACTGGGGCCCGTTTCAGAAAGCAGCTTTAGTGAAAACTCTGAGTTTGTTAACCCTGAGATGAGGGAAACTCTGTTTTTTCTGTTTCAGAAAGGGAGGTTATTTAAACCTGAGTATGCCGACCGATTTGTTTGTGGTTGTTGCCATGGTGAATCGTAGTATCATGGCTCCATTCATGCTGCATTTTTATAGTGGTGGTGCACGCGCTTAACTCTGAGTCAACCTATTCTGAGTTGATTGAACCAACTCATATCAGCTGTTCTGGAACCGAAAACTCAGAGTTTCCCATCTCAGGGTAAATCAAACTCAGAGATCAGGGTAAGACTCAGAGTTTGTTAAATCTCCTTCCTGAAACGGGCCCCTGGTGTTTTGTTCTCTCCTTTATGTTCTCAGTAGAAACTGCTCGATCAATGTGCCTATTGACCCTGCTGTGTAGTTTGCATAATGGTAGACCACTATGGCTGAAAATCTGCCACCACGTCTGGGCCTGCTCTCAGCCTACCACCACAAAATAACCTAACTTCCCTGAGGACGGCATAATCAAATTTTATCTGCCGTGCCTCAATGAGGTCTGAAACGCCATTTTTGCCAAAGTTGTGAAGTCCATCTACACTCTTCCATCTTGTTTTGAAAACCAATCAATAATCACACAAGCACAAAATAATTTACTCATGTCCAAGTAGCATATTTTATTTCACTGGACACTCATTTAGTAAGGACTTACACCCGACCTCCCTGTCGAGCCCCTCCCTGCTCATCAAACCAGTCTTAATTATTCAGCAGGCAGCCTGGTGTCTTTCATCTCTCTGTTAATTGCTGCGGTCGACTTCTCACTGGGACCACTGTGCCCAATGAAAGCCTCCGCTCGCACTGTATTGTACCACCGGAGGATGCATGTGGAGCATTGTGTGTGTGTGTGTGTGTGTGTGTGTGTGTGTGTGTGTGTGTGTATGTGTTGGGGTGGGATTGAGGTGTAGGGATGGAAAGGTTATATTCAAAACGTGTTTGATTAAACTGCTGACATGCTTACAGCTATAATCAGGGACAGAGTAGTCACGTGCAAAATTGCAGCTTTGGGTTTTTGTGCGTCGAAAGTGGTGATCCTGAAAGGCTGTGTCCTAAAAGACCCCTTCAGTCTTATTCAACATTCACGACATAATAAACAATAATATGTGCTCTATAGTGAGTAGTGCATTGAGATTTCAGAAATGCAATTTAATAATTTACACATCTATCAAACGCAATGCATGGCATTATGGGTACTGCATATGCTTACTCTTAGAATTTTGAAAAGTCAAATTATGGTGGAATGTAAAAATTAGTACACTGGGTAGCAAATAGGGAGTCATCTCAGACACACCACTTATTGTATTCTATTGTTTATTAGATCCATCAATCAACCGGGCTAATATATCAGTCATGTTAGCTTACTGCAGATATATTGGGTTCAAGTTTATATGTGGGCCAATTAGTAACAAGAAATTAGGTTTGAGATCATTTAGAAACAGTGTCTCCATTGTTTGTTCAGCAGAGAACACTGACTGTAAAATGTCCTACTCAGTATTTATCTTCATGTCACAATTGTTCAAAAATCCAACAGAACTGTGTCAAGATTGTGGTTTATGCTATGTATTTATCTTACTAAAATTTACTATTGACAAATATATTGTTATCGGATGTTTTTAACTGCCAAATATTGATATCTGTATCGGCCTAAAAAAGCCAGTATCAATCTGGCTATATTGTATGATATCTTACATGTGCACTAAAATGTTTGTCAGTTTCTACTCAAGAGAGCAGCAGCCTAAAATACCAAGGAAGTGAGCCAGAGGGTTATAGGCAAGTCTGGATTATTGATTATTGAAAAGCGGGCAGCTTTCCTCGGGCCCCACAACCCCGAGGGGCCACAAAAACCCCAAGTTTAATTTGAATATTTGTTTACAGAATATGCACAGGTATAAATTGAAATAAAAAATCATTTTTGGCTGGGTCCTGCATTATTAGTTAAATACTGTGGTCCTGTCGAAGGTATATTTTGATGCCACAGCTAATATCTGTCATATCTGAATAAAAGATTCAACAAATAAGCAGAAGACGGGGGGAAAAGAGACAGTTGACAGTTAACCTTTGGAGGAAAAAAAAAACATAGCTGGTATTGTAGTTAGCAGATAAATTGCAGTTAGCCAGACACTCAGCTCCATAATCAGTAGACAGACATACTGGCGCGTGAGCACACAGAGCAGGAGTGGGAGTGATGGGGTGAAAAGTGATGGATAAAGAGGGAGAAATGGTGGGGAGCCTTGGCCACAAGAGCAGAGATGAATGGGTTATACGTTTGGTCTAAGATATACAGTTTGAAGGAAGACAGATATATGAAACATGATTGCCTTGGAGGACTGCCTGGGAGAGAGACATGCACAGAGGAAAACATGGAAACAGCAAGGACGGATGAAGCTAGCTCAACTATGTGGTTGATTTGAGAAGGACAGAAAGACGTCAAAAGAAAGCAAAGAGGGGGAAAAAAAATAAAGAGAAAAAGGAATGTAGAAAGTTACAGCAGTGAAAGAACGATGACGAGAATCTATCATGTTTTCCCAGACAGCCACTTTAGCCCTGAGACAGTACATTCTGACTGGACCTTTGCAGCATCACACACTTGCACATGTGCACTCAAACACACACACACACACACACACACACACACACACACACACACACACACACAACCCTAATACAACATACATCAGTGGGCTGGAAACAGCACATGATAAATTCTGAGCACAATACATTTTGTCCAAAAGATTTAACATCTAATTCAGGTCTGACAGCTCCCTCCATCTCAAAGCTAGAACGGTTACATTGATCTCCACACCATGCACAGGCGGCCTTGGACTTCTCAGATAGTCACTCACACACACACACACACACACACACACACACACACACAACACAGACACGCACACTTTCAGGGAAAAGAGACCGCCTCACAGGTACACACAGCCAGCCAGCGCTTTTAAGTACAGAGTAAAAATTTGAGAGAATAAGCATTTCAGCTGTAAACTAATATACGACTATGGTGTGCCTTGGTTAAAACAACCAAATTACTCAAACTTTAGACTAATAGTTTCCCCACTTGCATCGAGGGTTTAATATCCTCCACTCTGTTTTCTTTCTTAACT